>NW_022589734.1:1208962-1311517 GCF_004348235.1 Phoca vitulina
GGGGGAGTGGGAGAGGGAGAAGCAGGCTTCCCGCTGAGCAGGGAGCCCGATGTGGGGCTCGATCCCAGGACCCCGGGATCATGACCTGAGCCGAAGGCAGACGCTTATCGACTGAGCCACCCAG
Organism: Phoca vitulina; assembly: GCF_004348235.1. Classification (NCBI taxonomy): domain Eukaryota; kingdom Metazoa; phylum Chordata; class Mammalia; order Carnivora; family Phocidae; genus Phoca; species Phoca vitulina. The sequence continues at coordinate 1,209,087 of NW_022589734.1, forward strand.
GCGCCCCTGTTTTAGCTATTCTTAACCCTATTTCATGGGGAAATCATTTGCTATACTTATATTTAAAAAACAAAGGAGATTCCCCTGGGCACTATTGCTCCCTCAAATGTTTACTATATGAGTGAAAGAGGATAATGTACTTTTTAGCTGCTAATATTATAATAGGAATTGATTCATCTGATGAGTTTCTTCCAGATCATTAGGATCAGTAGCTGGGGACTAGAATGTCAGGGGGAGGGGAAAAAGATATAAGGCAAGTGGGTGGGACCCAAAACTTGGTATATATATCAGGTTCTTTTGGCATACAACTTTTACAAAATGTCTCAGAGTTAGAAACACTCTTAAATATGAAGTCGCCTTAAATTCACTTTGGAAAAAGTGATGGTATAGATAAATCAATGACATGTAAGTGTTTGTCATTCTAGGAGCTGATATTATTTGCTGTAACACTGTTAGATATATGAAGATGTGTTTCAGGGTTCTGGTCAATGGCAATCCTGGCTATTGTTTCAGCACTTATCTCTCTTTGATAATGTTATTTATATACTGGTCTCTTTTATGGTAGCAAGTTTCACTTCTTGGAAGCATACTGGTTTATTTTCAAATTATGATTTCTTATAAATAAAATGCAAACAAAACAGAACGTTCATTTTCCATGTTTTTATTCCTTTATATTTATTAAATCATTACTATTTAGAAATAAATATTAAAATGCAACTCACCGCCTGTTCTGTGAAGCCAGGTCCAAGTACTATATTAAAGCTTGTTATAAAGTCCATAAATAGTTTTGGGTAGTAGGACAAAACTTACTGTTCAGAACATTCTCCAGTTTTTGCGTCATGGATCCTTCTACTTTTTCCGTTCCATCCGCTTCTAGTTTTTGATGGATAGCTAGAAAAAACATCTAGTTAAAGTGTGGGCTATTTCAGTGGGTGGGAAGACATTACATCAAAATGACATTTTTAAACAACTTTAAAAAATGGTCATATTATTTTCACTGCTGGAAAGAAGCACAAACATGCAAAAACTCTGCAAAGTAACCAGCAGACACCAGTCTACGTTACTCATAGTTTAATACTATTAAAATAGTACAATAATATATATACTCAATTATCTGATCATCAAGGTTGAGTGGTAAGAACAGTTAAATTAAAAAAGAAAAGTGAGACTTAAGTAACTAATATATAGGAAAGTCATTTTTATTTCTGTTTCACCATCTGCAAAATAGAAATACTAGTATTTGAAGTATACCAACCTCAAAGTATTTCATTTCAGCCTTAGATACAACGTGGCAAAATACATATTATTCATGCTTTCTTCATTTCTATTATTATTTCCCTGGAATTTCTCAAGAACTATCCGGTAACATCTACCAATATATCAATTTGTGAATATACAAATTATATAGGAGTATTTTTGCTATTATTCGTATGTCTGCATGGTTCTGATAAACATTATTAAAAAAATCACTTAAAAATTTACATTTAAAAATTGTTTTACCTACTGTAGGGTAGGTTTTAAACAGAGCAAATCAGGCTTACCTAGGTGAAGCACTAAGAAAATTTTCAAAATGAAATGACCAAATATAATTTCAAATTCAAAATCCTGACAAATAATAAAACTAGCAAAACAAACATTAATTGAGCCATGATCATAAATTAATCACAATGATAAGTTTCTAATGCATATTGCTCATCTGGAAAGAAGTCAATGATGTATGTTCTAATATTATTTCTATTTCACAGAGGAGAAATCCATTGCTCAGGGAAATTAAATAAGTTGATCAACGTCACAAAGCCAAACCCCAAGTTTGAACTCATGCTGTCTAATCCCAGAACAAAAAACTTCACCCCATATTGCCTGTATTGCATAGGCAAGCAACTTAACCTCACATCTATAGAACGAAAATAATAGACTTATTATGTTAGTTGGGAACTGCATTCAGTTGCAAATAAATGAGACCTCTCTCCAAAATAATAACTGCTAAATACCCAGGATTTTATTCTTTTACATAACTTCCTTCAGCAAAATTTCAAATATAAGATGTGTAACTCCATGGGCTTCACAGCCTGTACAATGAAATTAACATCACTCTGATAGTAGCTATTCTCCAACATTCAAAGAGAATGTCAAACTCTTCTTAAAAGGATTTTACAGGTTCTGCATCAACCCATCAGTCATGAGTGGTAGATTTATTCCGGGGGGGTGGGGGGGGGTGGAGAGGGGGATGTGGTCTGCTTAGGCAAGAAAAAAAGAAATGTTTTGCTTTAATCAATCACAGTTTTATTTGTTTCCTTTGACTCACTGATTAGGAAATTCTGGGTAAAATTCAGTGCTCAAATGCACTATAAAAATATTCTCAATGCATAATAACATCTACTTTTCTGCTTCTTTTAATTACTTTCTAATTTTGGTCCTGCCCTTTTTTAATACCTTTTTTTAGAGTAATTTCAAATTTTGTTTGAAATTTATAAACAGACTGCTTCTCTATCAGAGAAACACATTCAAAGAAAGAAAAAGAAATACATTTGGGGGAAAAAAAAATCAGCCAGTATATTCTTGTCTTGGTTGATTCACGAGTGAAAAGAAAGTTCTTTATTTAATGTTTCAAATTTGGATTATGTGGTGATAGTGACATAAAATCAAAACCTAAACTTAACCTGAACTTGTTAAGTTAAATGGAAAATAACTTCCCTATCTTTAAAGATACGAGATAAAAATGCCCAAATAGAAAAAAGCTAAACTGAAAACACTGCTCACACTATTCATTTAAATGCTGGTGTAATTTTCTGACAATCTTGTTGCAAAAGAACACGTTGCACACATTCTATTTTATTAAGGGGGCATTGCATAAGGTTCTTCCATGGCAATATGACATTGCATCTTATAGTAGCCCTGCTTCAAATGTTGCTTTCTAAGTCAAAACCATTAAAGGAAATCATGCAGTCACATTTCTGTTGCTGACAAAACCCATCACTGATCAGCAGGTCAAAACGAGGTAAGCCTGGCTCCCCTCAGCTCAGTTTACAGCCATTTTTGCTGACAAAGCAGCTTCCTGCCGCCCATCTCCACCACAGCAGAGCCACTGTCAAGCTGTCAGCCAAGCATGAGGACCAAGAGACACTGGGATCTGATAAAGGCAATCCTATTTTCCAGAAAATTAAACCAAATAACCCAATGTCTGGTTCACTTGACCTTTTATTTTCTCTAAAAACATTTTTAAATAGTATAACTCAATAAGCAACTTGGTACATTATCACAGGTTTGTTATTGTTTCTAATCTATTAAAACTTAAATATGTGAAGCAGTTGAACACCATAAAACTGTATTTGGGAAACAAAAAAGTATGTATATAAAAGTTCTATTCAAAGAAAAATCAGAGTTATAGAAAGACAGCCTATTGATTCATTGAAATTGTTTTAACTCTAAATGTGGACATCAAATTTGCAGATTTCAATTAAAAAATTCAAAGTATTTGTCTACGCATGTATACAATGCCATTATTAAATGAGGCACTAAGAAATGACATGTGTGTATAGGCAGTGTCTATAAAGATTTATGTCAGGTACACTGTGATCCACATACTCTAACCACTATATATTACTACTAGCCTATGAGACAGGACTATTCAAACTAGGTCAGAGACTAGCAAACTGTTTCTAAAAAGAACCACATAGTAAATATTTTAGGCTTTGTGGGCCACATAGGGCCTCTATCACATATTCTACTTCCTTTTTTTTTTCCAAAGAAACCTTGAAAAATACAGCCATCATTAGCTCCTGGCCTGTACAAAGAGGGGCCATACCTAATTTGGCCCACATGCCAACCTCTGAGGATAATACTTACTAAAATAGAAGACTAAGATGAGTTAGAATGAAGTGTCTTAAAAATTTAAATTTGTAGAGAGCTTTTCAAACATTTAGTTCCTACTTCTTACTCTACCAAATTTTTATGAAAGTGACAAAATTTTATAAATTACATTTAAATAGGTTAGGTAATCTATGAATCCTTTCCTTGGTTATACTGGAAAAAAATAATAAAATAATTACAACTATTACATAGATGGCTAAAAGGTATAAAGGATTCTCACTTAGAGAATTGGATCCTTGATAACCATTACTGCCTATAACCTTCATATAACAATAGACACAACAGAATGTGCCAAAAAATCGGTTATGGCTTACGCTGCCTCAAGTAGCAACAATAAAAGTAACATGAGAGGAAAGGTCAATTGTGTAACCTGTGTTATTTACTCTGCTTTGGCCTCTTTGCTCAGCTATTCTTTAATATAACATAAATAAAAGTAATTCATATAGTTTTGGTCCATAATTGTTCTTAAAAGAAGCAAGTGATAATGCTGGACTTGCCAGTAAAAAACCAAGAGATTAGACAGGTGACAAGCTCAAGGAGCATTCAGGGAAATGGTCACCAAAACAAAGGTGATGATCAGAAGGCACTGAGGAACTGAAGAAGGCCTTTAATGATATGAAAAGCTCCACAAACATCACCATGGCCTGCGAGAACTCATGTGAAAAGAGTTGGTAAGAAACTATGGCTCAAGACTTCAAGGAATGAAGAGAATGGCAGCGTGACTGCCATGGAAAAGTAACACAAGTTGCTGGGAATATTTTTGCAGGATATAGTAAAGTAAAAACTACAATAAACACACTGAGATTAACACTGGCAGATAAGTTATACCAGACATACCTGTCAAGTTCTAATTAAAATATTTATGGATATACACAGGGAAAAAGCAAACTGACAACAGCATAAAAATTTAAAGATACATAAAAGCCATACTGTCTACCTGACCGGGAGGGATGGAAAAACACCCTTGGATGCATATGAAACAGTCCACTCAAAGAGAACACAGATGATATCAAAAAGAGCAGAGAAAGGTGTTTATTTATACTCTGTCATCTCTATTGAGCCTAGTTCTGACAAGAAACATCTAATTTTTTCGTAACTATCTTCAGGACTCTAACTCTGTGCTCCCCCATTTTTCTTACCTCTAACAACTCCTTTCCCTTTACCACCATTTAGAGACCACATTTCCCAACACCCAGAATAGCAGGAAACAGAAGGAAACTAGTTGAGGCATACGACTACTGGGCAACTTAGCAGTGTACTGAAAAACAGAAAAAGTGCTGGGTACCATACAGGAGAGCAGAAATAAAGGAGTAATATTTTTATACAAGGTTATTCAGAAACAAACCATAAATGATATCTGTCATAACAAAGGAAGTGTTAAAAACTGAAGATATGAGTCTACAGATTCTAAAAGCTTATCAAGCATTGGGAAAAATGAATAAAGATAAGATCTACATTCTAATATATCCTGAAAAGGTGTTTTTTTTTTTTTTTTTTAATTCAAGTCCAAACAAATATATCTTTTAAGCATTTAGGGAGGGAGAAAAACAATCAATTCCTTTATGAGTAATAAAGAATTATATTGGCTCAGGATTTCTCTCTAACACTAAAAGACACTGGGATCAATTCAGAAAACAATTCTCTTATAGCCAAGAGGTTGTTCATGTATGAAAGCAAGAGACATTTCCAGACATGCAAGAATTAAAAAGCTCTAGCACAAAACAAAAAATTCAAATATAGAAAAGATGAAATACAAAATGACTTGCAATAAAAATTAAAGCCAATTAAATTTATATGAATATATGGTAAATTTTAATTAACTATGGTAAAAATGCTATAAAATTAAATGCAAAAGACAAAAATAAATCTAAAAACATAATAATAAAATGAAAAAGAAAAGGTAAAATAAAAAGGTAGTTAACTTCAGGTTAAATTAAAATCAGGGTAAAGGAAAGAGCATAAGAAATAAAGATGTCCTAAACTGTTGTCATACACAACAGGAGTCAAAAGACAACCTATGACAGAATTTAAAAACGTTTCTTCCAAATCTGGAATATTTGTAACCTATATGGCACAAAGGGAAAAATGAAAACCAAAAAATACGATACAATAAAACAAAAGGAAAAAAATGTCAGTTATGATAAATGTACATAACTTAAATTTTTCTACTAAAAGGCAAAGACACTCAAAATGGCATAAACATATAAAACTCCTACCACACGCTGCTTACAATAGATGCCAAAATCAAATTTCTAAAGGTTAAAAAGAATATGATGTATAATATATTAGGTAAATGCATACAAAAGGAAGGGTATGAAATACTGTTATTGTGTAGTAAAGAATTTAATCTTGCCCCAAAAGAGGTCTGCCCTTTGACCTCAGCTCCTGAGAGGTTACCTCTAAGCTCTCTGAATTCTTACCTGATAAAAGTATCTTTGTTTACTTAGGGGCCTTGGGCCACATCAGATAGTCTAACAATGTGATTTATGGTGAGGACTCTGGGTCACTCAGCATCAGCTCGACCTTTCCAGAGGGACTAGAAATGGAGGTCAGCCACTGGAAGAGCCAATTATTTCTATGTGACAGAGCTCCAGTAAAAACTATGGACACCAAGGCTTAGATGAGATTCCCTGGATGGCAATACTCCACGTACACTATCTCACATCATACCAGGAAAATCAATGCCATCCATGACTCAACAATGAGAGGGCAACTTTCACTCCATGCACAGAACTTTCCTGGACTGTGCCCTATGCATCTTTTCCCTTGGCTGATTCTAATCTATATCTTTTCACTATAGTAAACCATAACTGTGAGAAAAACAGCCTTTGCTGAGTTCTGTGAGTCCTTCTAGCAAATTATCAAACTTGTAGGTGGTCTCTGGAATTGCCCCTAATTTCACAGCTATCATTATTACGTTGTAATACCATAATAATATCAAGAGAATCCAAGCCACCAAAAGTTACAAAGGAAGCATGTTTTACATACAAATAAAAACTGGTAGAATCAAAATTAAAGTGGGAGATTTCTGACATGTTTATTATAAATACGCTAGATTTAAATAATGTAAACAGGCATTGAAATATATCAAACAGTGTGCCATGATGAGAACACGCCCTCCATTCCCATTTTTATCTTGGCACAGTTACAGAAGATTGACATATTAAGAAACACATTTTCTTTTCATAATGTTACACTAGACACTAACTTTAAAAAACAAATCCACTACAAACTACTAGATCTAAGAGGAAAATTAAATTTTCAAATATTAAAAATACGAGAAAGAGCATCACTAAAGAATCAATGTAAATAAAGGAAGTAGAACACAAATTGAATTGATAATGAGCAGGGCATATAACATGGATTTTTCTTTTTTTTAAGATTTTATTTATTTGACAGAGAGGGAACACAAGCAGGGGTAGTGGGAGAGGGAGAAGCAGGCTTCCTGCAGAGCAGGGAGCCCAACACGGGGCTCGATCCCAGGACCCTCGGATCATGACCTGAGCCAAAGGCAGACGCCTAACAGACTGAGCCGCCCAGGTGCCCCTATAACATGGATTTTAAATGATTTAAAAATTATAACGCAATGCTAAAAATGGAAATCTTGATGAAATAGAGAATTTCAGGGGAAGAACACAGAGAGTAGAAATTTCAGAAGTTTAAAAAGTGTACTTCCAAAAAATATATACACACATACACATGCAACTACCAGTACCCATCCCACTGGAACCCACTTGATCCATCATAGTGTCTCCAAAGGAGGAACACACAGACACTAAAGGCCTCCTGATATAATAAAACAGAAAGTACACAGTACCACGTATGATCAAAAATGTTGAAAACCAAATCTAATGTCCAAATAGTTAAGTCCAAGTAATACAATGGGGAGTAAAATAAATTAAATGACACCATGAGGAAGTAATCAGTCAAATCCAGAGTATGGGATATCCTATAGGACAAAGAGCTTCATTTCTTCAACAGATCAATTGCATGGGGGGAAAAAAAAAGCCAAGGCAGCAAAGGTAAGGGGATTGTTCTAGGTTAAAAGAGGCTAAGAGACTTAAAAAAAAAAAAAAGAAATGCCTGGACCTTATCTGAATCTTGATTTGGACAAACCAACAATTAAGAAAGTTGGAGGGTAACTGGGGGAAATTTGACTATGAAATGGGAATTAGATGATATTGAAGAATTACTGAAACATTTTGGTTGTGATAATGGCATTGTGGCTATACAGGTAAACGTCCTTGTTTAGGAGGAATCACACTTTAGTACGTAGGAGGGAAATGTCATGCTGCTTTAGACTCACTGCTTGAGATCAGTAAAACACAAACCAACCAATCTCAAAAAGTATCAATGAAGCAAGTATGAAAAGATATTAATAACTTAATTCTAGCTGACAGTTATATAGGCCTGACTATACTATTCTACTTTTAACATATTTGAAATTTTTCATTACAGAAAAGTAAAACAAATTACTTGAGCAAATAATTTATTAGTTCTTTCAACATATTAGCTTTTTCAGATTTCCAAACTGCAATTCCTAATCTACAAAACCCATCACACGGAACCTACATATATACACATACAGATCCATGTGCTTCTGTGGAACATTAACACCAAAACCTGACCAAAAAAGCATTTTAAAAAACTGTAGATGAATTTCGCTTAAGAAAATAGGCAGAAAAATTTCTGAAGAACTACTAATAAATCAAATGCTATAGTATATTAAAATAATCACCCAGAGGAGCACTCTAAAGAACAAAGGAGGTTTCTAGCATACACAACTGTATATACACTATAACTACAATTTTGTAATATGTACTCATATAAGCTAACAACAAAAAGACCAAAAGGAAATACATCAAAATGTTAATGTCATTATCTCTACCATGGGATTACAAGTAGTCTCTGCTTATTGTTTATCTATTTACTGTTTTTTGTAATATACATTTCATTTACATCAAAACAGAAAAATGAGTATGTGTGTCTAAACTTTTTGAATTTATTATTAAAATCACTTTCTATATGCCACAGAGCCACCTGCTCATGTGATTAAGCGGCTGGTCAGAATGATCTTTGTTAAACATTAAGTTACCAATATACTTTTAAGGCAAATGTGATAGATAAATGAGACCATATAAGTTTAATGCACCAAATAAAACTTCTTAAAATCTGCCAAGATTGAAGCCATTTATAAAACTAAAACCATAAATAAATATACATGTGTATACAAATACATATGTTAAAAAAAGAATGGAGAAAAAAGTCAAACATACATTTCTGTTAAGTGAAATAATTTTAATTACAATAATTTCTGAGAAATGCTAATCACATATGGCCAATTATCATTTGCATAGCTACTAGGAAATTAATAACTTAATTCTATTTGATAATGCTAAACTCTGTTCATATATGCTCAGGTTTCTATTGTTAACATAGTAACACTGATAACTTAGAACATCAATAAGCACAAAGAAAGAAAGAAAAGTATCCCTTCAAAAAATATAGAGCACATAGTCTTTATCAAAGAAAATTACCTAACTTCTCTGTTCCCTCCTAGACATTCACATTTTACTCCTTCAAAAACCTAAGTTCTACTGGCAAGAAAAGAGCTATATCAGGTGCACATTTTACTTGACAGAAGTCAACCATGCTTGTTTGACCCAGGAGGAGAGGGGTTTTAAAAACAATAAAAAGATGTCTATACTTTGAGGATACAAATTAATAAAAAAAATAATAAGTCTTATTGAAGTGAAGAAAGTGTGGCCTCTTAGTCTATACTTAAAGTTATAGGTACTTACATATAGGTACTTAGTTATAGGTATCTCTGTTTTTAAAAAGAATTAGGCTTTTATTAGTATATTTTACTTTTTACTAAACATTAATTTGATTTCTATTAATTAAAGGTGATTTTAGGGGGAAAAAAACATACCCAACATCTTTCCCTGAAACGTCTAAAGCTATGCTATTTCTATTTAATATATTAATATATTTTCTTTCCCATATAAAGATGACAACATGGATGGTGGACATTTAACTACTGTATATGGGGCCCATGGGGTGATACCTAAAAAGAATGACACATTATCATCAGTCCTTTCCAAACTGAACACACAATGGGTCACATATACAGAATTAGTCACATGTGTAAGATATTGATGGCTATAAAAGGATTTTTAAAATTCTAGAATATTACACCTATTGGGATTTAGTTTCTTATCAGCCCTGGAGATTGGGCATCATGGAGAGGCAAAGTAGTCTCCTATTTCACATTTAGTACAATGGGTCAACAAAAGCCTCAGAGACAAATATTTAAAGTACCAAGCCTTCAAAGAGATTCCAGCCTGGTCTGCAACAAATATTTATGGCACATTTTAGATCTCTACTTTTATAAATACAGACTGAACGTCCCACCCTGTAAACACTCCGCAAGCACAGTGTCAGGTTTCCGTTGGGAAGCCCCAGCAGATGGCTGTGAGGGTCACCTTACCTGAGAGGGCATCCTGGGCTTCAAAGAAAGTACTCAGACCTCCTTTCACATATGCCAGGCTGCCTTCACTTTCCTTGTTAGCCTGTCTCTTCAGGTTGGTAACTGCCATCTTGAGCTGTTCAAAACTGAAATGAAATTAAGAAACCAAAAGTTTGAGACTCCTAAAAAGCAAAAAAGAACTAAGATAATGCATTAAATGTAAAATACTGAAGCCTAAGTTAAGAAAGATGCAGACTGATATAATATGTAGCCAGATGAAAACAAAAAACTTTCAAATTCTTACCTACATCTAAATGTTTTATTTATTACAATTACAAAATTACAGCAACTATAGAACAGATTTGTAGCCCTCATATGGTCATTCCAAATATGTCAGACCCCTAAGAAGTAAATATACATGTGGGTATTTCTATAAGCAATATATACCATGTGTTGATATGCCAGGTAAGGAGTCTTGAATATCAACTCCCTGATGGGCACAACTAGATCAATGCAGTGGTTATCAAGTTATCTAAGGCAGAACTCCTCTGTAAGTTCATTTCTGTATTCTGTATATAAATTAAGCATACCATTATTCACCACATCAATATCCAGTCCTCTGTCATTAACAGTGAAATTACAGAAAAACTTGGGGTCAAGGGGTGCTTGGGTGGCTCAGTTGGTTAAGCATCTGCCTTCAGCTCAGGTCATGATCCTGGAGTCCCGGGGTCGAGCCCCACGTCGGGCTCCAGCCCCACGTCGGGCTCCCTGCTCAGCAGGGAGTCTGCTTCTCCCTCTTCCTCTACCCCTCCCCTTGTTCCTGCTCTCTCACTCACTCTCTCTCAAATAAATAAATAAAATCTTTAAAAAAAACAAACAACTTGGGGGTCAACTCACAATTTAAATAACTAAAAAGACCAAAATATTTCTTTTTTTTTTTTTTTTTAAAGATTTTATTTATTTATTTAAGACAGAGAGAATGAGAGAGAGAGAGCACATGAGAGGGGGGAGGGTCAGAGGGTGAAGCAGGCTCCCTGCCGAGCAGGGAGCCCGACGCGGGACTCGATCCAGGGACTCCAGGATCATGACCTGAGCCGAAGGCAGTCGCTTAACCAACTGAGCCACCCAGGCGCCCAAAAGACCAAAATATTTCATCTCTACATCTCAAGCAGAGAAAAACAGGTAGGCCTCTATATTTCAGAAGTTTTATTTCCAGGTAGGCTAAGAAAATCTGGCTATAAAATTTTGAATATATTCTTCACATATGCTCTTCTTCAGTGCCATGATAGCCCTACACAGAAACCAGAGATCAATTCTGACTTATAGTAATAGAAAAAGCACATCCATAATGTAAAAATTAGAACCATCTTCTGCAACGAAAGATTTGACATTTATTTAAAAAATTTATTAGGATTAGGGCACCTGGGTGGCTCAGTCACTTAAGTGTCAAACTCCTGATTTCGGCTAAGGTCAAGAGCTCAGGGTTGTAAGTTAGAACCCTGCCTCGGACTCCACGCTCAGCGGGGAGTCTGCTCAAGATTCTCTCTCTCTTCTCCCTCTGCCCCACCCCCACCCCATGCCCCTCCCCCGCGCATGCGCACACACATGTGCACGCTCTCTAAAAATAAATAAATCTTAAAAATTTATCAGGATTTTCTCTTTCTCTCTCTCTCTCTCTCTCTCTCTCGAGAGGGAGACTCTTCTTCGTGTTTTCTAATGGTTTTCATTCTAGCTGGTGAAGGAAAAATTTCTCCTAAGGTATATTTTAACAAGTTGACTTTTTAAGAATGTAAATTTTAAGCAATAAGCCATTCCTTTATTCAAACACTGTTACTAAATATAATTGTTTAAATCAATCTTGCATAAAGTTACATACATGCTCTTGTAGAGAGTGTGATATAATGTAATTAGCAGACAAAAGGGAGCACTTCAACTTGGATATATGACCTTGACTCTTTTTTGGCTAATTTTAAGGCAAGCTTTTGTAAAATGACAAATCAACTCATCTCCCTTTGTTCTAGGGAAGGAGGTATGTTGCCAATTTACACCAGGACTTGAAAGTTCTATTATTTGAAAAGAGAGAGGTCATGTTTAGACACATCGGTTTAGGTACCCAGCTGAGACTCGACAAAGTTTTAATGTGTTGCACAAATATGAATTATATAGAAACAATAAGATAGCAGGAAATAAGAATCTGCTAATTAATACCATTTCATAAATAAGGGAAAAGACACTCTGAGATATTCATGATCTCACCCAAAGTCAAAGGACTCCTACCTAAGTGGCAGAGGCAGACCTAAAACCCACATTATTATATAAACCTATTAGGTACATCCACATGAAAGCATGCATAGTCAGTAGTCCAACATCCACTGACCTGGTGGTTGAGTGGTTTTCTATAAGATACCAGGCAGCTGAAAAATTCTCACTTGTAAAATCAGCACTCATTCCAGGAAACAGCGTTTCTAAGTCCTTCTGGGGAAACTTACTTCTAAGGGAGAAAAAAGGTTTAAAATATACTTCAAGTGCTGTTACTACAATAATGCAACAGACATCCTGGAGTACCTAGGATATTAAGCATGACCACAAACCATTACAATTATACATCATATGTTATAGAGTCTATGTTTACATGTGTAGACAAAATATATTTCTTACATTGCAGCTGATTTATCATATAAACTTTGTATATGTAAGAAATTAAAATACAGAAATTACATCAATATAGAGTTTAAAGTTTATGATATCTATCCAAATATACAATCATTCTCTATTCAATGGATAAAAACCAAAATTTGGATACACTGAAATTTAAGAACATTAGTTTGTTAAAATGGTTTTTCTTAAAGACTTATGTGAGAGTTGTTTTAAAAATACTAATACCTACTGATAAAAATTAGAGCTAACTACAAAATACTCATATTTACCTGTCTATATCTAGAATAATTTTAAGAAAAGCTTGTAACAGGCAATACCTTACCAGCAGCTCACTTTCTTGCCTACATTTTTATGACCAACTTGTGGATCATTTCATTTATTTCTTTGTTCAAATAATAATTAAATATTACTACAGTTCAAGCTCCATGATGGAAGTTAAGACAGCTGTGTCTAAGAGCAAAAGTAACATGGGCAAAGCCTGTTATGGGAGCTAGCAGCCCTCACCATATCCCTATCTCCCTCTGTGCAGGATGAAGTCCAAGTTCTGTAGTCAAGTCTCTCCGTGATTCGAACCTGCTTATCTCTCAAGACTCGTTCCTGCTACTCTAATCCTTAAAACTAAACTTCAGCAACTTCAAAGGGATTATACCTTCCTGCACACATCATGTTAATTTTTACTTCGTTCCTCTGATCTTGTTGTCCCCTCTGACTGAAATGTGTTCCCCAGTCCCATACATTGGATAAGCCAAACTCATGGGGTATGGACAGGACACAGCACTGTTTTATAGCCCAGTGTATTTGGGGTAAGGTTGGGGGGAGTGGGGATTATCACCACCCTGAAAGAAAATGTGGGCAGATCCAATGACTTCTACTCACTCTCATCTGAGAGAGAGTTGATGTCACATTACTACAAACACAGCCTCAATTCAGAAATTAAGCAGTGAGGTTGGTGGGAATGCAAACTGGAGCTGCCACTCTGGAAAACAGTATGGAGGTTTCTCAAAAAGTTAAAAATAGAACTACCTATGACACAGCAACTCCACTACTAGGTATTTACCCAACGGATACAAAAATGCTGATAAGAAGGGGCACATGCATCCCAATGTTTATAGTACCATTATCAAGAGTAGCCAAACTACAGAGAGAGCCCAAATATCCATCAACTGAAGAATGGATAAGGAAGATGTGGTATATATACACAATGGATTATTACTCAGCCTTCAAAAAGAATGAAATCTTACCATTTGCAATGACATGGATGGAGCTAGAGAATGTTATGCTAAGCGAAATAAGTCAGAGAAAGACAAATACCGTATGATTTCACTTATATGTGAAATTTAAGAAACAAAACAGATGAACATAGAGGAAGGGAAGGAAAAATAAAATAATACAAAAACAGAGAGGGAAGCAAACCATAAAAGACTCTTAACTATAGAGAACAAACAGGGTTGCTGGGGGGGTGGGGTGGGCTAAATGGGTGATGGGCACTAAGGAGGGCACTTGTGATCAACACTGGGCGTTACATGTAAGTGATGAATCACTAAATTTTACTCCTTAAACCAATACTACACTATATGTTAACTAACTTGAATTTAAATTAAAAAAAAAGTGAAGAAAAAGAAAAAAAAAGAAAGAAATATAACAATAAAAAAAATAAAAAAGAAACTAAGCAGTGTGGTCCAAGATCAACGCTCCATCTTTTTCAAAAATACTCTCTGATCTCTAATGGAGCTCTTTGACTTGCAGGTGACCAGTCACCTGACATACAACTTAAAATAGCCTGGAGCCTGCTCTCTCCAGTGAGGTACTCATCTGGTCCCAGGAAACATCTTTCTAGGGCAGACACCTTTACTGTCCATGTGCACCATTCCAGTGCTCTCCAGTGCCAGGGTCTCTGTTTCATAAATGCAAGGAACACTTTTACCTGGTGGCTCCATGGAAGCCACACTCACCAGTTATGAGTGAAGAAGAGTACACGTTCACCATACCTCCCCTTCACAGCCTAGCACAGCTTTCACCAAAGAATCTCACAAACCCTCTCCCTTTACTCCTGGCTCCCTTCATTGCTTCATACTCCCTAAAAGGGCAAGGGATGCAAACAACAAAACCAGCTATGATTTCCTCTGTAAACCCTGCACTTTAATCTAGAATCCAACATCTATTGTGCCAGTACCTAGTCGAGAGCAAGAGATCCACTTTAATTCCTATCACCTACCTTTCTCACTATGATGTTTTCTTTTTTTTAATTAGAGGGAAAGAAAGCCCTGCTTAGCACTACAGTAACAGACAAGGTAAAATGACATTTTAAGAGAGTCATGGACATCCAGCTGGCCTCACCTCAGTGTTAGCAACTCAAAGACTAAGTCAATCTCACATCATTCCTCACTGGCTTCAAAAGTTAAAAGACTACAGTCTGAATATTCTTGGTGTGTGTGTGTTCCATAATCTTGTCATTTTTACCAGACAGGATCTCTGAGAGGGAGTTGGAGAACTCTGCATTTTTAGAAGTTTATTTTGGTTTGTATTCTTCTTGCTGGTTTAATACTTTACTTAGTAATAAAATTCTGTCACCTTTGGAAGTTTTTCTCATTTTATTTATTTGTATATCATGCCTCCAAGTTAGAACTTTTGGGGAATATAATGATTGAGTGTAAAGGGCTGAGCCCTAATAAGTAACTAGAAACACTTCCTTCTGATATGCATAGGCCATACCCCACAGTTCTACCTTAATTGGTGGGCAATGTCTGTCTAGAGTGCTATGTCAAGGATCATGTGTCTAAACTGGAAAGAACAGCAAGATGAATTAGCGGGGGTCTGTCAATGGTGTGAGGGAAAAGTGCATGGAGAAATACCTACCACTTTTTTTGTCAACCTTACTTCTATTCGATACTTAAACTGGCATTCTATGTGGTCCTAATACTTCGCTTGTTCAGAAAGTTAAATTATCTCAACAAAATCAAAAAGCACTATAGAATCATCTGATATCAACTAAATCCCTACTATTAACAGTCTTGATGACTTATTCAACTATGTGAAATCCTCTTCTAACAGGGATCAGTCTCACAGATTAAAGATAGAGCTGACAAAAAAGCAGCAAAAAGGGACTCTGAGAAGCCAAACTGAGCTTCTTTATCCTTCACTCAAGCCCTGTAGTTTTATTACAGTTGGGTGGTTCCCTGCCCATAATGGGAGCAGAAGTGTGAAGAGGGAAGAACAGCATCAAGAAAGGATCTAGGACACAATAATAGCAAGTAAAAGAAACAAGTACAAAATGCAGACACAAAACCAAACACAGCAGTTGTATGTGTTGGTGAAACAGTTGAGACTACACAGCCTCCATGGGTTTAACCGTTAAATCATGTTCAACATATTGGGCGTCTGGGTGGCTCAGTCGCTAAGCGTCTGCCTTTGGCTCAGGTCATGATCCCAGGGTCCTGGGATCGAGCCCCGCGTCGGGCTCCCTGCTCCGTGGGAAGCCTGCTTCTCCCTCTCCCACTCCCCCTGCTTGTGTTCCCTCTCTGGCTGTGTCTCTCTGTCAAATAAATAAATAAAATCTTAAAAAAAAAAAAATCATGTTCAACATATTTATTTAAAAAACAAAACAAAACTGTATTTGTCTTTCTCTGTGTGATATAATGAAATCAAGGTGCATCCATGTTGTTGCAAAGTGACAGGATATCCTTCTTTCTCATGGTTGAATAATATTCCATTATACATATATGCACCTTCATTCATCCATTAATGAACAGTTAAGCTGTTTCCACACCTTAGCTATTGTGAATAAAGCTGCAATGAACATGGGAGTGCAAATATCTCAATATCCTGTTTTCATTTCCTTTGGATATACACCCAGAAATAGAATTGCTGGATCCTATGGTAGTTCTATTTTTAACTTTTTGAGGAATCTCCATACTGTTTTCCATAATGACTGCACCAGTTTACACTCCTCTCAACAGGGCACCAGGGTTCCCTTTTCTCCACATCCTCGCCAACATCTATTATCTCTTGACCTTTTGATAATTGTCATTCTAACACAGTTGTGAGATGGTATCTCAGTGTGGTTCTGATTTGCATTTTCCTGATGATTACTGACTTTACCTTTTCATATGCCTGTTGGCCATTTACATATCTTTTTGGAAAATGTCTATTCAGCTCCTCTGCCCATTTTTTAATCAATTGGTTTTGTTTTTCTTTTTTTGCTGTTGAGTTGTATGCATTCTTTGTGTATTTTGGATATTAACCCCTTATCAAATTTGCAAATTTACATTAGCCCTTTATCAGATATAAGGAATATAAACCCTTTATCAGGTTTGCATAAATGTGTGAAATAAAAAAAAAAAGTCAAACTCCTAGAAACAGAGAGCAGAATAGTGGTTGAAGGGGCTAGAGGGTGGAGGAAATAAGAAGAGGTTGGTAAAAGGGTACAAACTTTCAGCCATAAGATGAATAAAGTCTTGAAGGACCAAATATAAAACATAACTATAGTTGGTAACACAGTATTATATCACTGAAATTTGCTAAAGGAGTAGAACTTAAATGTCCTCACAAAAAAGAAAGAAGAAAGGAAAGGAAAGGAAAAGAAAGGAAAGGAATACGTGAGGTATTGGAGGTGTTAGATGTGTTAGTTAACTAGATGGTAGGAACCCTTTCACAATGTATACATTTATCAAATCACCAAGATGTACACTTTAAGTATCTTACAAATTTCTCTGTCAATTATGCCTCAAGAAAGCTGAAAATATGTAAAACACACACACTCAAAACAAAACAAGAAAACCTGGATATACACAGCACATATGAAAAAGGTCATATCCTAAACAGTAAAAATGCTTAAACCGGTAAGACTGAACAATGCAAATATACAGCTATCTAGAACTTCCCAAATTGAAAATTCGTCTGATTCTTACATTTTAGAAACGTCTCATTAACAATGTACCAAAATGTTATTTTTACAAATGTAAGCAGAACTGTCTTATCACAAGATAAAGACCTGATGTCTGGTAAGGCTCTAGGAGCTGAGCTGTTAAGAAACTCTCCTACCCCAGGAGTCCTTCCCCATCTCCCTCCTCCTGAAGAGGGAGCAGAAATGCGCCTGGCCACATTACTAGTCATGGAGTCTCCTGGTGATAAAGAGAAGCACATGGGGCATGGCCAGGCCTCCATAGGCTTTGTATCCTCATCTCTTCAATCATGGGCGCACCATGCACTGGCAGGGCAAGGGTGAGAGGAAGAAAGGGCAGAAGATCTTGAAATTGAGCTTTGGCATTAGTGTGAGTGGTGAGGATCCACTTCAGACATTTGGGATAGGCCATGTCCTTCTACCAGAGAGCTCTAGTAGGCTGAGATGTGAAGCATTAATCTACCTACCGGTATCTCATTTCCCATGTACTATTATTTCTTATACATATAGCTCCTTCAGGCACCTAAATGACTCAAGTGGAGTTTGAAAAGTATTGGATCTCTTGATCAAAATACTATCTCCTCATATCTCTTCATATTTACCCCTAAGACTGAGTTTTACTTTACAGTGATTTCCTACTGAAGACATTAAAACTCTTTTACCAATCTTACTATATAAATTTAAATTGGAAGAAGAGTATTGAGACCTAATTTAAGAATCAGAGTTACAAGAATAAGACAGAAATTATATTAAAGATGACAAAATTCGGGGTTCCTGAGTGGTTCAGTCAGTTGAGTGCCCAGCTCTTGGTTTTGGCTCAGGTCACGATCTCATGGGCATAGAATAAAGCCCCCGGGTAGGGCTCCCTGGTCAGCAGGAGGCTGCTTGAAGATTCTCTCCCTCTGCCCCTCCCCTACAACTCGCATGCGTACACAATCTCTCTCAAATTATCTTTTTTAAAAAACGACAAAATTCTAAGAGCGAGGTCAAATAATTTGCCTCAAATCACACAATTAAGTCCACTTCTGGCTAGTAATCCAACATGCATTCTCCACCCTCACACCAAACAATCCCACACAATAGCACAACTGTACCTTCCTTGAGTAAATACCAATTATCCTAAGCAAATCATGCTTATCATATTTGCTTTGCTATATCTACTGAGTGATCTTGTTTTGACCCATAATGTCTGAGGAAAGATCTACTGGAGCATTTCTGGGAAAGGTCTCCATACTTGTAGGGAGAATCAAGAAGAGATAGTGTCTTTTTGCATCTAGACATTATTGGATTTTATTAATTATTGTGTATTATTGCTTCAATATTTGATTTTTATTTTATTCCTTATTATGTATTATTATTGTTTCAATATTCGATTTTTATATTATTCCTTAGTGTTATTATTGCTTCAATACCAGAAACTGCTTTAGCCAATTTGCAATTACAAAGAAAATCAGTGCTTTGCTAAGTGCACAGAACAGAGCACCAAGGTTCCTTACACCTTGGTGACATTACTAGGTCACTGACTCAACCAATAATGGAGTCCACCACCTTTGGACTTTGTATATTATGAGAAAATAAATATATTTTTTAAGCTTAAATTAATTTTCACCCTCTGTTGCTTATAGCTGAAGGCATCCTGAGTCAGTATTCTATCCCAAAATGTATGCTTAAATATACTGATCTTTTACACAAACACCTCAAAATGTGAAATAGAAAAAAACAGACAATGAATGACAATGTCTAGAAGCAATGAAGCTCTACAGGGAACATATCTGCAAAAGCAGAGCTGACTCACTGCATTATATAATTGGGAAGCAATAATAGTAAATAGTGGCTAAGAGCACAGGCTCTGGGTTCAATCTCAGAAGCTTGCTAGATTTGCCTGTATAACCTTTGGGAAGTTATTTAACCTAAGTTCCCAGTTATTAGATAATAGGATCATATCTTCCTCCCAGGAATTTTCTGAGGATTAAAATAAATAATGCATATAGAAGGCTTAGCAGTTTCTAACACACAATAGATGCTCAAAAATGTTATTTGCTGTCATTTCTATTCTTAATACTTAGTTCTTTATATTTCACACACTATTTTCATAAGTATCATTTCATTTGATTGTCATAAAAACATAGTGAGTTATATATTCCCATATTACAGTGAGGAAACAGCCTCAGAGAGGTTGCATGTAAATAATCAAGATTTGAACCTGGCACTTCTATTGTCAAATAAAGAACCAGTGACTCTTAGGTATAAAATAAAACCACAACTACACATCTAGAAAGATAGAAATTTAAGGAGAGTGAAGGGAGAATTGATTTACAATGCAGAGAACTGCTAATGGTCCTAATAACAGTATTAGCAAAGGAAGAAGCACTGTGTCAATGGTGCTGACAAAGTTTGAGAGTTAAAACTGAAATGTTTGTTCACAGTAACTGGAATTTAGGCTGTAACCCACCAAGTAAAGTGATGGCTTAACAAGTCAGTAAAAGCAAGGTACATTCTGAGTAATTTAAACTAAATCTACACTTTATACTACCATGGAGTTGGAGAGTGAAAGCAACACATATTCTACTATGTACACTCATGAAATGTTTTATTTAAGAAATCAAACACAATTTCAGTAGCTGACAACTCTTGCCAACCCTAAAATATATGCTTTCCATTAGATGGCAGTGTAAGTTCAGATTTAAATCTTCTGGAAAGGTTTAGCCCATGCCATGGGAAGACCCAGGTACACGGGTTGAGTGGTCAGATATAAAACAGGAATGTTTTTAACATATCAGAATTTGCTTTCAAGTATGAGAACAATCTACAGTAATGACCTGTTAATGAGCAAAATAAAAATCATTTTGAGAAAAATTCTAACCACCCCACAGAGTAAGGCTGGGTTATAGTTGTGTTACTGCATTAAAGAGAACATGTTTTCTTGATTTGGCAGATGGAAAGATGAAAGATGGGGAGGCTAACACAGTAAAAGTGGGCTTATATAGTTCTTTTGAGTGTTTGTATATTACACTCAATTCTTTTAGCTTTCGATTTTTAGCATCATTGTTTTCACTCCGTTGTATTAAATATTATGAGCTTGCTTTTGGTTGTGCATGATGTTGTTTTCTTTCTTTCCTTCTTTTTTTTGGGGGGGGGCGTCTGACAGGTTCTGGACTTAGGCACTGTATCACAGCCCACAAACCTGTTTTTATAAAATTTCTAAAAGGCGAATTTATCCAAGACTCTTCTACACTCACACTGAGAATGATTTTGCCACCTGTCTCTGGTTTCTAAATGTAGTGGGAAATTGGTCGCCTTTCCTTTCTATTGAAAAACCAAATTGATGAGAAGAAAATCAGATTTGCATTGCCCATAAATTCATGTAGAAATAAAACAGGTATTAGTGGCGCATCATATGACTAGGCAGCCATTTCTATGTAATTATTTCACCAAAAAAAGTTGTAGGTAATATAAAAAGGGCAAAGCTCCATTTTTATGTCCTCACTCCCATATATGTACAATCTCCAAAAACATAACTTAATATTCTCAAGTTAGACAAATATTTCTTTGAAGAAATATAACCTAGCAGGGCGCTTGGGTGTCAGTCTGTTAAGCATCCGACTCTTGATTCTGCCTCAGGTCATGATCTCAGGGTTGTGACACTGGGCCCCCGTTGTGTTCCATGCTAGGCATGGAGCCTGCTTGAGATTCTCTCTCTCCCTCTTCTCCTGCCTCCCCCCCGACTGCTCGTGCATGCGTGCGTGCGTGTTTTCTCTCTCTTTCCCTCTCTCTAAAAGAGAAAAAATATAACCCAGTGACAGCTTTTACTTAACATGAACCTGTTTTATTTTCTCTTTCAATTTAAATGGTTTGTCTCTATTACAATTTAAGCTATGCAAAGAACACATACATCTGTGACAATCAGTATAATAAATCAGAAATACAGACTTCTTATAACTAAATCCTAGTCTCAGTTCAAAGTGAAGTTTGTATTTTCCAAGCAATTAGTAACATTTTTATAAGTATCCATGTGCACCATGTGCACACAACCTCAGTGAAAAATTGAGGAATATGAAGAACTTAAGCAGTCAAAGAAGGCTAATAAATGCCAGTTGTTAAAACTGTAACTGAAAGACAACAGTATGCATAGCTGGGCACACCAATAAAATGTTTATTAAACTCTGACGCACACCAAAAAGCAACAAGAAAAGTATAGTCTGCTACTCTTACTTGCTTTTTCTTATTCAGATGAACTGGCCACAACACTACAGGACCTCTCACTGTTCCACATTGTACATTTGACTGTCAGCTGAAGAGAATTTCATAAACATTCACAATGCAATTACCAGCAGCTGATTCATCTTCCAAAGTGACATCACAACTTTAATGATAATTCATCAGGACCACAGTATTTTATAACAAGCAATCATAATTCTTCAAACCTTCTCAATTAATATATTTCAACAAATAAGTAATATTAAAACCCTACTATTCCTTCTCTAATGATTTTTTAAAAATTAAAATTAGATCCTCTCCCAACCTTTTAAATAAAAGAAACCCCCAAATGACATTAATATACAGAAATAAAAACCAATAAGGAAATACTCTTAGGGATTCTAACCTGAACATACACCATTCCCTATGGGGAGCAAAGCTTTTATTTAAAAAATACTGAGTGCGGAGGGCACCTGGCTGGCTCAGTTGGTAGAACATGCGACTCCTGATCTCAGTGTTGTGAGTTCAAGCCCCAAGCTGGGTGTGGAGCCTACTTAAAAAAATAAAAATAAAAATAAAATAAAATAAATTGAGTCATGGAAATAAAACCCACATCAATATTTTAACATCTGCTTTTCCTTTCCTTTTCTCTTTTTCTAAAATAAGATCTCTCTATCTGAGGTCAGAGAATTCAGTAAAATAAATGCTATTTTCCCGAAAGTATCTTTAAAAAATAAAAAGGAACCTGGAAAAGCATTTTTCTGGCCAAAAACATTCTCTTCTCTTGTTTTCTATAACTCTTCCTACTTCCACCTTTCATTTTCTTGCTTTCTAGTATCTCTAGCCTGTCTTTCTTTTACTGGAAAAATTTCAAGACTTTAAATGTACAAAAGGACTATTGGCTGTCCTTTCACGGTCTGGAGTGCCTTCCTGGTGTTTTCTGATTCTAAAGGGACCTGTGCCTTTCTCTGTCCCAATCTTGCAACTCAGTTGTAGAAACAGAAGTTAACTTGTGGAGGGCTGATAGGGACCAGAGATCCTTGGCAACAGAAATACCTGTCAGGTGAAGATGCAACTAATTACCATGCAGTAGATGTGACCAGTCAACATCTTTTAGCATTCCTCACTGCCTATTATGTTCCCTAAGAATAATACTGACACATATTAAGAAAAAGTGCTATTAGAGAGAGTTCAAGCCTACCCCTTTTCTGGGTAGCAGCAAAAACAGAAATAATAAAGACAATTAAAAGGTGGAAGGAGGGTAAAGAAGTCAAATAGGGGGTGTGTTATATGCCAACTGAAAATTAAGAAAATCCATTTTATGACAGTAAACATTCAATTTAATCCTAACTTTGATAGTTTTGTCTAAAGCTCATATAAAATTCATGCAATATTCCTATACTCCCTGTGCCCATATATAAAACTGTATTTTCCTTATGAAAGAACAATCAAAAAGGACCTCCTGCTCTATACTTCTTTTGTGGCAGGCCTTGGAAAGAAGCTGGCTTTCAAGAGTATTGAAGCAGGCTGTTAAAAGGCTTCGTATCAACTGCAAAGTCTATTCATGCTTGAAACTGTGCTCAACTAAATAGCTAGCAATTACCATTCTTTTCTGGACTTTCTTGATCCTCAAACTCCTAATTTATAGAGCACTGAAATCCTTAAAACAGCCCCAGAATGACCCATACTGCCAAAGAGCTTTAAAGATGTGACCTAGGACAGTCCAAGCTCACTAAAAGCTGCTAAGCCCCAGGATTTTTCAACACATGGTAAATTCCCAAGACAAACACTTGCTCCCTTCCTCTTAGCCAGAGGTAAAACCCCACTAGGTGAAAAAGAAGCTTGCTATTTGAATTACTAATGGTCTTCAAGTGTAGGCTTGAAGGTTAAATATATAAAGATTAGGAGAGAATTTTCCCCATTCCTAGAAAAACTTAAAACTACGGTTAAAGTGTTAACAGAACTAATTTGTCACCTTCAGTAAGTGTTTATAGAGCAACATTCAGTATATAATTCCATGAGCAGAATCACCAAGGCTAGAAAATAAATTAGACACAATTAATGTGTTAGATGAATTGATTAAGTAAGATGCAAGGATAAAGGTACTAATTATAAAAGTTGCTAAAACACTATCCTAGCAATTAAGAATAGAAAATTACAGATTTGTTTACATCTTGAAAACTCTCATTTACCTGCCACAATTCTGAGAGAGTAAGTCTAGATTAAATACGAATTATAGGCAGGGGTTGTAAACAAAATAAAAGACTACAGTGGGCCTAATCATTCTAAAATATTTCCCAAAAACATCAAGCACATGGAAAACTCTGTTTTGATTTCAAGTACAATCTAAATATTTAAACTCACCAGCCCCGGATAATGAATTAATTCTCCTAACATTAAAAGTATTAGTTATTACAAACTTCAAGATACTTTTCTTTTTCACAAAATGTAAACTCAAAAAACTAAAGAGGTAAGTAGTTTTCATCAAAATTTTTAACTAATTGGAACATTCACAAGGCAGCAAAGCTGAGCAGGCTTCAGAAATAACACTTGTATCCCAACAATAGAAATATCTTCAACTGTGCTTCCCTGGATGTTTCTGGAGTTTAACTCTCTTTACTCGTAAGTATATACAACTTTTCAGCAATAAAGAAAACTGAAGGCAAGATGGTACTCACTCAATCTCAATGCCAAGCGGATTAGCAGGACGCAGAGACAAGGGGGGAATTCCTTTATTCCTGTCAGTACGCATATCATAATAATTCATTTCATCAACCCACACAGCAGACTGATCCAAAAGACCTACCAAAATGAGGAGCACATCCTTAATGAGATACAGACTAAGCCTTTCCCTATTGTTTCACTTTTTAAAGACCTAATACAAAATGCATGCTAAGGTAATTTTTGAGAAATTTGAGAGCACAAAAGCTCTGGTTTTTTCATTTGGTTTTTTTGTTTTGTTTTGTTTTTTAATGGCTGGTGGCTTGATTAAAACACTAAGAATCTATAAAAAGGTAAATATAACACCTCCTGGTTCATGGTTTCACTGTACATTATTCAATAGAGAAGGCACACTAAGCCTCAGAAAAATTTCTGCTAAAACAAATGTATTTTGCAAACAGTAAATAGTAAAATTAATTTGGTTAACTCAAAAAATATCCAACAATTCTGTATATAAAGAAAACAGTCAAATACTTTCCAAGAAATGCATGGCTTGTGTAATGGAAATGACTGGGATATTCAGGAAAAATGGGTAAACCCTGTGAACAAAATATAATCTCTGAAAATGGTACCCTCTTTTATGTGACTGAGTTCTTTGTCAATCACTTTGGCATAGGACTCACAGGCTTACTATCTCTAAACTTGAGTTGAAAGAGAAAATGGGCAAAGGGCCAATGAGCAGAGGAGCAGCTGGGGGCTGTGAAGGCTTCATGAAGGAAGGTATTTGATCCGAGGCAACTTCTAGCTATATGACCCTTTGTGAACCCACAAATTCTATCAGCACCCACAGTTCTGCCAGAATGCAACAAGAGGCTTTGTTAGAGGTTATACTCAAGTCTAGATACTCCTAAGTTAGGCTCGATAAGCCTTTATTGAGTTTATATTGTGCTAGGTCCTGGAAAGGATGCTTTAGAATAAAATTAAAACATTCAAATAAGTTGTCTTTATCTGCTATATAAATATAAGACATTGCTGGATTCTGCCAAAATGTTTCAAGTTTCTCCAGAAAACTGATAACAAGTTCCTGCTTTAATTTTCAGTTTTTGAAGATGTTAAATAAAAATGAGTAAACAAAAACAGGGATATTATATATGTACATATGTATGCATAGACATGTGTGTCTGCATATGTACATATATATTGCATATATTTATATATAAAATTCCATTTTGTATTCTCCCTTAAATTCCTTACCTGAATTTTTATTTATGGAAAAAAAAAAAGTCTAGGAATTTAAGGAAGATAATGCTGTAGAAAGGCTCTACACTCTAAGATAGAAAACAAAAACAATTTACAAAATTATTTACTTTTCAATATAAGAGAGAAGTATGACCTGGGCTTAATTATGTTTGTGATAGTCCTACATTATACAAATATTTATCAAGTACTAACCATGTACAAGACATTACAGGACCACAAAGATGAATCTGACATTAACTTTGTGTAAGGGTCTATACTAAGTACTTTACATGCATGCTCTAACTCATTTAATCCTACAAGGTAGCTAATATTGTTGTTCCACTTTTACCCACAAAAAATCTAGCACTGAAGTTCCACAGTTTGTAGTGCTAGAGCCCAGATTAGTATTCAGAGTCTGCCTCCTGGGACCAAGTTCTTAACTACCCCAATAGGAGGAAACAAGTGTTAAGTGCACAAAAAGTAACATTTAAAGTGCTACAGTATACAAAAAAGAGGGCTTATTTCTTGTTTGGAGGGCTAAAAGCACATTTTGGCCAGGCAACATTTTGTCCTGGCCTCAAAGGATGGAGAAAATGAAGGAAACAAGAACATTATTTAGATAATACTATTGCTAATTTGGCCAAATGAGGAGGATATTTTATCTCAAATCTCGACTGCATAATAGAAAGAAATGTAATTACTATGTTCAAGATCAAGGAACTAAAATTGGCAAAGCAAATTGTTAAAGAAATAAATTTTATAAAGAATTTAGGATGATAGTTCTCTCATGATCATCATCCTTAGGTTTCACTGTTACCTCAGCAAACTGCCTTTCCAAAAGTAATGCAAATTTTAACCAATATCCCATTCCTGTCAAAATAAACATAATCTAAGTTAATGAGATGTGAGAGTAGGTAAGTTTTATACAAATCGAACATTTTTAGATTTTGAAAGACAAAACCCATTTTCATTTTCCTCTTTAAAAATAAAAAGTAAGATGATACCTATTTTTTCAGGTTTAAGTAGCTTGAAAGACACGGTTGAGGTTCCTTTGCCACCTGACTTGGTTGTGACAATAATGTCTCCTTTGTCATTTTTAGCTTGTCCCACTCGACATACTATTTTACTTGCAGACCTCCATTCTGCCGTCAGGAGGCAATTATGTCCACAAATTGTCAAACCTGAAAATAAAAGCATGCATGTAACAAAATTCAAAAGAACAAAGGTAAGGTCTTAAACATGTCTATTACGTAAAAAGACAATTCTTCTGTCAGTATTACCAGGCTTTTTCCATGAAGTGAAAAATAAATCTAGAAATAACATTTCCTGTTCAATAGTTATGTCTATTATTGAATATACCCAATGTTACTTGCAAATATACTGTCTCTACTGATTTTTGTCTAATCTTTTTTCTCTAATATTTAAGACTCCCTTAGATTATATTTAAGTTTCTTCAAACATCAATGAAATTAAAAAATAATGACCATAATAATTATGTGTAGGCATTCCAGATTACTCGGACTATGAGAATCTTAAATTGCTTTCATAGGTTTTAGAAGGGAAATTATTGCTATTATTAGAAATCTAAGTTATTGATATAAAATCCTAAAGTATACTAAGTATATATACCATTGCCTAAAATCATATTTATCCATTTTCCTGAAAATAATCTGCAATTACTTTTCCTAGCGTTTAAATTATATATGGTATACATAGTATATACTTTATTTCAAGCACAGCCTGGAGTCTGGTAAATCCAGCTAATATTCTTGGGCCTTACTGGATTACTATTTCATTTTTTATATCTGTATCCTAAATGGTAGCTCATGTTGCCTTAGTGTTTCCCTAATGATACTGTCACTATACTACATTCTGCTCTTAGAGTAAGCCAGCACTCCCAAACTGTCAACCCACGCCTGGAATCTCAGGCCCTGGTATCAAGTAAATTATTATAATTTAGGCAGTAACCAAACAGGGAGGCACTGAAAGATTACAGTGAGGAAGATGTGACCCCAGATAGAACACCAATATATCTCCATGCCAGCTCTTCAACTAACTTATTTTCTTTGTATTTTCCATTTCCACAAAACAGAACAACCTCATAAATGAATTTGGAAAAAATAAACCAAAATGTATGTGGCAAAGAACAGACACTTCACGCTTTTCTTTTCTCTTTAACTTTTTATACTGCTCAGCAGTCAAGTTTGGCAATTAATAATTTTTTTTTCAGATACCAGGAACACCTCAACTAATGCCAAATTTGGTTGAAAAAATGTAGGAAGGGATTCAAGTCATCTTTTGTTACAACTTAAAGCACTATTTAGTAAGAATGTTATATTAACCATAGAGTAATAAAAACCACCACCTTTTAAAGATGCATTTATTGAAATAATGAATTTTAGAGATTTCCCTAAAACAACCATTATTTATACATGTATGGAATTCTGCCTTTTTTTTTTTAAAGATTTTATTTATTTATTTGAGAGAGAGAGAGAGCATGAGCACTAGCAGGGAGTGGGGAGGGATGGGCAGAGGGAGAGGGAGAAGCAGGTTCTCCCTTGAACAGGGAGCCCGATGTGGGGCTCGATCCCAGGGCATGGGGATCATGACCTGAGCCCAAGGTAGACACTTAACCAACTGAGCCACCCAGGCACCCCTGGAATTCTGTCTTTCTAATAACAGCACTTAAAGGATTCTTCAGGACTAAGTTTTCTTTGATTTTTTAAAAATGTATAATGACATTTATACATTTTTAAATGCATTCATAATTCAAAATTATTTTTTCAAAATGGGAATGTCTTTGATATCTTTCCTGAAAATCAGTTTTGTTTTGAAAAATGTACACAATTTAAGAGATTGATGGCACCCTTGGAACTCTTCTCCATTTTCAAGAGAAGCACTGTGAAACACTTCAATGAATATTTGTTCAAATAATGTTTATGCATACATAAATCAGTCTATGTATTTTTTAAATGATACAAAAGGCTTTAATAAACTAAACAGTTTTAGTGTTACAGATGGTAGGTATTTTGATATCACTCTAGGTTAATACATTAACTTAATATTTTAAAATTTTATAATATCAAAAAGATTCTTGTGATTTTAAATATTATCTCATTTCAGAAAAGAAAACAACTCAATAGTAAATGTCAGGACTTAGTATAAAGTCATTCCTAATATAGGTTCCCTGCTGGAGAACAACCTTATGATTAAAACTGAGCAATGGGAGATTTTCAATATATAGACAGCAAGCCTTAAAAACATGCTCAGATGAGCAAACATATAAGTTATATCTATCACAGTACAAACTGGGAAAAAACTACCCAGAACAATAGTTTATTCATCTAGTTGTAGCTGCTATCAGGGTTTCTCTGATTTAATATCTGCTCTGCATTTTAACTAAAAAAAAAACTAATAATCACCATTTAATTTTAAACATAGATTCAAACAGATCATTTTAAATGTCATAAAAATTAAATAAGATCATAAGATTGATTTCTTAATTTCTAAAGCACATTTTTGCTAAGTTACTGCAAACCAAGAAATCTGCTTCATAAAATATAACATCTTTTTTTTTTTTTTAAAGTAACTTGTAGAATTTCAAATAAACTATTTTTATAGTGTTTCACTTGGCTAGTGTAGATATCATCTGAGCTAAAAACATTCAAATTATTTAGCAGGTTGAGTTTGCTTTTTTTAAAAATGGTTTCTTGGCAATAGATAGGCAGGTTGAAAGCTGAACTAGCAAAGTTTATAGAAGTATACACACTTAGTCAAATAAGAATAGCATTGCCTGAAGCTAAAGCAAGATTAAAATTTACATAGACTAGTAACTGTCATGTTAGGAGCTCCAGCTAAAAGGTTGGACATAACCTCCATCTGTGTGGTTTATTACCATGCATTCTAGGGACTTTTCCATTTTGGATAAAGAAAAATCTAGAATGAGCTATGTCAAAAAAGCAAGACATAGGATTAGATAAAACTATCTTCATAAGAATAATTAATTTTTGTTTACTGAAGAATCAAAAACTATGGCTAGAGAAAACAATACAATACTGAAATAACACTAGTGAAAAGAATTAGCTGGGAAGTGCAAAACTCATTTATTAAACATAGTGCCGAGCTCCAATTCACTTTCTCTTTTCCAAAGGTTTTCCAGATGGCCAAAAAACAATCTGTCAAGCTGCACCAATTATGCAAGAAAAATAAGTTCCAACTCATAATCTCCAATACTTTACCAATGGGTCCCTCATAAATTTTTTTAAAAGATTTTATTTATTTACCTGAGAGAGAGTGAGCGCGCTCGAGAGAGAGCACAAGTCGGGGAGGAGCAGAGGGAGAGGGAGAGGCAGACTCCCCGCTGGGCAGGGAACTCACTCAGGGCTTGATCCCAGGACTCCAGAATCATGACCTGAGCTGAAGACAGACGCTTAACCGACTGAGCCACCCAGGCGCCCCTGGGTCCCTCATAAATTAAGAAGAGTCAAGAGAATGTCTGAATCCAGATAAGTTTATATGGTAATCAGCATATATGTTCAGTAGCATATACTGAAGTCTCTCCCTTCCTCATTCTGAATGCATCTCTATTCTAAATGCATCTCAGAGTTCACAAGAAAATAATCCTAACTGACCAATTATAATTTATATATATATATATAATGGAATATTACTCAGCCATTAAGAAAGAATGAAATCTTGCCATTTGCAATGACATGAATGGAGCTATAGTATCAAGCTAAGTGAAATAAGTCAGTCAGAGAAAGACAAATACCATATGATTTCACTCATATGTGGAATTTAAGAAACAAAACAAACAAGCATAGGGAAAAAAGAGAGAGAGGCAAACCAAGCAACAGACTCTTAACTATAGAGAACAAACTGATGGTTACCAGAGGGGAGGCAGGTGGGGGGGATGGATTAAATAGGTGATGGATTAAGAAGCGCACTTGTGATGAGCACCAGGTATTGTACGGAAAGTGTTGAATCACTAAACTGTTCACCTGAAACAATTATACTGTATGTTAACTAAGTGGAATTAAAAAAACAAAAACAAAACAAAACAAAAAACTTAAAAAAAAAGAAAAGACAAGCCAGGGATGAGAACCACTGACAAACATGAATGCTTAAATAATCAGCAGTAAAAGGTCTCTATGTTACAGGGTGGGAGTTGGGGGGACAGACACTATACAAACTAACAAATTTATACAGTGCCAACTGGGTACAGAGCATGCATGTCCTTGAACTTAAAAAGATTAAAAAAAAAAAACCATAAACAGATCCTAAAAACTGTAATTTAGCTTACCATAAATATATAAGTATTAGGGGAGCCTAAATAAAAAGATGGATTAACATGGGTGGGAATTTAGTTTGAAGAACTTTTTTTTTTTTTGGAAGTCTCAAGTTTTGGCAGACAGAGACTATTCGTATTTCAGATTCATGGTGGCTCTCTCAACAACGATTAAGCATCAATGTGGCAGAGGAAAGGAAATAAATAAGATTCATAGGTCTCAGTAAGGATATGCACCCAGTGAGAGTGGATAGTTTCTTCTAGGTGAAGTGAGGATAAGAGCCAAGTGGTACTGATATCACCAGGAGATAAGAGTTTAGATTTGATTTGAAGGGCAATAAGGTACAGAAGAGGTATAATTTACAGAGCACTACAGAACAAATACAGACAGTTGTATAATGGAGGGAAAACTAAAGACAGCAAAAATAGCTAGGGAGGCTATTTGGGCAATCAAAGCAGGAGAGAGCAAGGCTCAGGAACTGGAGGCAAATCTCAGCTGCAGGAAACCTTCTGAAGGACTTAGTGAAAAGCAATTTAGACAAGATTTGATAAAATAATGATTTTAAACAGAAAAGCCAGAAAACCAAATAATTCTTTCATCTTTATTCAGATCATTCTATACTGATCACAATGTTGTTGTTCTATCAGCTTGTCTCAACTGCCCACTATAAAAATGCATTTACCATTGAAACACAGTTCTTGCTCTTACCTATGAGGTCAACTGGGCCAGTCCCCAGGTTTTCTCCTCTAATTGTGACCTTTGTCCATGGTATTCCTTCATTTGGAGAGATGCCTGTCACAAGAGGGGGTTGTCGGGATCGGGACATCGTGTTTTGTTGAGCAAACCAGAGATCTAGTTACAGAAGTAATCTGTCAAAAAAGAAAGGAAAGTATTAGTGACAACTGAAATAAGCACTGACTAAAAATACAATAATGCTAGACATTCAATACCAAAACAAAAAAGCATTCTTAAAGTTCTGAATTTTGTAGCTGTCATTTAGCCTATCTGCCAACATCTACTGAACATTAAATTTACCAAAGACATTGTACCTGGTATTGTGAGGGAAATGTCAGAAAAATAACAGACAACTAAGCCCTTGGTTCTGGAACTTTCAATATAATGATAGATAGAACCTAATGTCACCATTTAGCTCCATGCCTACACCTGCTGAATCCCAAAAATATGCTAGAAATTGTTCTACTCTCCAAGTTGTTAAAGGAAGATGTTCTGATTAATCATGTTCATAAAAATTAAAATACATTTATATCCCCATAGGTATACTGAACTTCACTTTATTTTTGTGTTATACTTAGTACAGCAACTTTTTTAATGTGGTCAAATCAATATATTGACATTTTTACAAAACCTAGAATGTAGACCTAAGGCAAAGGCATGAATTTGCCAACTCTTCGGAGTATAGCAGAGTTGGTAAAAGTGCAGTTTCTGAGATCAAATACACCTGTATTCAAGGCCTGGTGCTCCAATTTACTAATTCTGTTCTAGACCCGCTGTTTTTGTACAGGTAAAGTGGACCTAGTAGTAGAACCTTCCAAAGGTTACAATTAAGGTTACATAGGATAATCCTAAGGAAAGCACAGTACCTAGCATATAGTAGGCAACAAATAAATAATAAAACCTCACTAATAAACTGCCACAGAACCCCTCAATTGCTCAAGGTTTCAGATGCCCCAGAAAATGACAGCGAGGTTCAGAGCAAAACAGCAAGAACTTGCTGGCTATCTATATCTTTACATACTGAGAAGTGAGACACCCTGGCCCCTGCCTTCACCTTGCAGTCAGCAGGAGATTAGAAGTTCAGTCTCTGAGGAAGCCAAACAGAAGACGACCAGGAATCAGGAATGCCAGGCATAGTAAGGGTGATTAAGTGTCAACCTGCACAGCAAACTGTGGAACTACTTGGGCCTCTTCCTCCCCTGCTCTTACACCTGTCAGCAAGGTCTGTAAGCCCACCCTGCCCAACCTCACCTTGTCTGGATAAGTAGAATATTATTCTCTGAAGAAATTAAAGGGGAAAAAGGGAAAAAAGAACCAAAGATCTTGACATATAAGGGTCTTCCCCCCCCAAAAAAGGTCTACTTGCAGTCATATCACCCAATGGAAAAGCCACTTACAAACAAACTGACCATAAACAAACTAAACAAATCAGCTATTCCCAGACTCTAAAATATACAAGGACAGCCAAAGACTATAAGATAGTCAAGGAAAATATGTAAGAGAGAGATGGAAGTCAGATAAACAAAAAAATCCAGAGGACACAGATATAAGGCAGGTGTAATAGGCTAAATTGTGTCCCCTAAAAAATACCATGTTGCAGTTCTATGCCTAGATACGTCAGAGTGTGATAGTATTTAGAGATCAGGCCTTTAAAGAAGTAATTAAAGTGGGCGCCTGGGTGGCTTAGTTGGTTAAGCAACTGCCTTCAGCTCAGGTCATGATCCTGGAGTCCCAGGATCGAGTCCCGCATCGGGCTCCCTGCTCAGCAGGGAGTCTGCTTCTCCCTCTGATCCTCCCCCCTCTCATGTGCTCTCTCTCTCTCATTCTCTCTCTCAAATAAATAAATAAAATCTTTAAAAAGTAAAATGAGCTCATATAGGTGGAACCTAATCCAATATGATGGGTGTCTTTATAAGAAGAGGAGATTAGGGCCCAGACACACACAAGGAAGACCATGTGAGGACACAGGGAGAGGTCAGCTATCTACAAGCCAAGGAGAACGGCCTCAGAAGGACTAACCCTGCTTACCCCATGTTCTTGAAACTCCAGCCTCCAGAATCATGAGACAATAAATTTCTGTTGTTTAACTACTCAATCTGTCAGGCTTTGTTATCACAATCCTAGCAAACTAACACAGAAGAAAAACAACAACAACAACAACAACAACAACAACAACAACAACAAAACCTTCAAAAGTATCGTAAGCTTTGATCCCAAATTAGTATCTGCAGAGGGAGAAGATTTTTCTCTCAAAGAATAGGATGTCATGAAAAGGAATCAATCCAAGAATAAAAGCTCTTGGGGAAAAAAAAAAAAAGCTCCTGAAACTTTCAAAAGAGGCAAAAGAAACAAGATTTACATTGTCCTATTAATGCGAGAACTGGCATTGGTTTAACCAAAGGTAGTACTAAAGCAGCAAATAGCAGATGTATGTTTGAGAAGTGGGGGAGGGGGATAAAGAGGAAAGGGGGTTACACATTTTATCTAAAATTGACTATCAAGATAATGTCAGATTAGACATAGAATCTGGAAATGTGGAAGTGGATGCTCTAAGAGAGAGTTAAAGGAGTTTGGGGTATGTTATATAATAAAGAATGTTACTGACCTTTGTCCCTGGTTTCTGGGAGATTCAAAATCCAAGAAGTATCTTTGTTACTCATGAGCCTTCAATATAATACGTACATAATATTCATGACAACTCAATATCAAACCTGGCCAAACCAGAAAGAGCAACCATGTTGGGGGTTTTGAGCCACTGACATCAGTTTGGCCTCTTCTGGAAAAGAGGAATGGGGCGAGAGACTTGAGTTCAATCTCATGGCCAATGAGTCCATGCCTACATTACTTATTTAATACAACTAAAATAGCAAAATGACAACAAAAAACAAAGGACCAGACAGACATTACCATTCATCCAATAAACCAAATGAGACAACTCAATTTATCATGAACTTATCTCCTTCCCTATCTCACCTCTTGAATCAAACCACCAAAATCTTTCTGTCAGAATGCAAAGTCAACTATTCCTCTCAATTCTATTATTGCTTTCCCAGTTCAGACCCTCATCTTCTCTCCCTGGATATTGAAACAGACTTCAAACTGGTACTCTGTCCCTATATTCTCTCCACCGCAATCCACTCTCAGCAAACACCAGTTAATTCTCTAAAATACAGATCTAATCAACATCTTCCCAGATTTAAAAAAAAAAAAAATCTCATGACACCCCACTACTCAGAAGTCTCTGGTGCCCACAAAATTCTTACTATTTTATTAAAACCTGTCACAACTAGATTGACTATTCGGTATTTCCTACTTTGCCCTCAATCATTTCCCTCATTCATCCGACACTAACCATATAAGCCCATTCACCTTTAATGAACCATCAAGTACTTTCATGCCTTCATGATTTCATTTACCTTGTTTTGACTAAATAGCAAGTCTTTCAAAGTTTGTTAAATCCTTACCAATATTTCAAGGTCAATCTTAAATGTTACCTTCTCTAAAAGAGTCTCCCTGATCCCTCCTTCTACAATGCTTCTGATATTCTAATATTCACTGTGATAAATCTTAGATATCATGTTTATGACCCCTCTTTGAAAACACAAGATGTTTAATCAACTCCATACTCCCTGTAATACAGTACCTGACACAAAATACACATGCCATATGACTGCTGAAAGAAGTCACATAAATGTTTTCTGAATGTTTCATGATATCAGTGCAACACTGGAATTAAAATAGGATAAAGAGAAGAAATACATGGAGCAGCAAATAGAGGAGAGGGAGCTAGTAGGTATATACATGCAAAAATTTTTAAAAGGTTTAAAAGACATTTGTATACAACGGCATCAAAAAGAACAAAATACTCAGGAACAAATTTTACAAAAGAAGTGCAAAACTAGTACTTTGAAAACCATAGACACTGTTGAAAAAAATTAAAAACCTAAATAAATGGAAAGACATGGATAGGAAGACTTAATATTCGTAAGATGATAATACTCCTCAAGTTCATCTATAAATAAAATTCAATCCCTATCAAATTCTTGGCTGGCTTTTTTGCAGAAATTGACTGATCATTAAATTCTATGGAAATGGGAAGGACCTAGAATAGCCAGAGCAATCTTTAAAAACAGGAACAAGGGCGCCTGGGTGTCTCAGTCGTTAAGTGTCTGCCTTCAGCTCAGGTCATGATCCCAGGGTCCTGGGATCGAGCCCCGCATCGGGCTCCCTGCTCGGCAGGAAGCCTGCGTCTCCCTCTGCCACTCCCCCTGCTTGTGTTCCCTCTCTCGCTGTGTCTCTGTCAAATAAATAAATAAAAATCTTTAAAAAAATAAATAAAATAAAAATAAATAAATAAATAAATAAATAAATAAAAACAGAAACAAGGTTGGAGGAGTCACATTTCCTGATTTCAAAACTTACTACAAGGCTATAATAATCAAGACAGTGTGGTACTGGCCTAAGGAAAGACATAGATCAATGGAATAGACTTGCGAATCCAGAAATAAACCCTTAAATACACATTCAATTGATTTTTAACAATACAAAAAAATATGTTTTTGAACAAATAGTGCTGGGACAACTTGACATCCATATGCAAAAAACTGCAGTTGGATCCCTTCCTTATAACACACACAAAAATTTACTCCAAATATACTATAGACCTAAATGTACAAGACAAAACTATAAAACTGAAGAAAACGCAGGCGTAAGTCTTTGTGATCTTGGGTTAGGCAAACCCTTCTTAGATATAACACCACAAGCAACAAAAGGAGAAAAAGAGATAAACTGGACTTGGTCAAAATTAAAAACCTTTGTGCTTCAAAGGACACCATTAAAAAAAGCAAAAAAGACAACCCATAGGAGAAAATATTTGCAAATAGTGTATCTGATAAGAGACTTCTACCTAGAATACATAAAGAGCAATTACAACTCATAGTAAGAGCAAATAATACAATTAAAAAATGGGAAAGGATCTGAATAGACATTTCTGCAAAAAAGATAAAGAAAAGTCCAATAAAAACATGAAAAGATGCTCAATGTCATTAGCCAAGGAAATGCAAATCAAACCCACAATGAAATATCACCTTATACCCACTAGAAGGCTATAATCAAAAAGGCAAAAAAAATTAATGTGTTGTCTTCATGTGGAGGTTCCTCAAAAAATTAAAAATAGAGCTACCCTATGACCCAGCAATTGCACTACTGGGTATTTACCCCAAAGACACAGATGTAGTGAAAAGAAGGGCCATATGCACCCCAACGTTCATAGCAGCAATGTCCGCAATAGCCAAACTGTGGAAAGAGCCGAGATGCCCTTCAACAGAAGAATGGATAAAGATGTGGTCCATATATACAATGGAATATTACTCAGCCATCAGAAAGGATGAATACCCAACTTTTACATCAACATGGATGGGACTGGAGGAAATTATGCTAAGTGAAATAAGTCAAGCAAAGAAAGTCAATTATCATACGGTTTCACTTATTTGTGGAACATAAGGAATAGCATGGAGGACACTAGGAGAAGGAAGGGAAAAATACAGGGGGGGGAAATGGGAGGGGGAGACAAACCATGAGAGACTATGGGCTCTGAGAAACAAAGTGAGGTTTGAGAGGGGAGGCGGTGGGGGGATGGGTTAGCCTGGTGATGGGTATTAAGGAGGGCACGTATTACATGGAGCACTGGGTGTTATACGAAAACAATGAATCATGGAACACTACATCAAAAACTAAAGATGTACTGTATGATGACATAACAATAAAAATAAAATTAAAAAAATAATAATAATGTGTTGTCAATGATGTGGAGAAATTAGAACCACCATGCATTGCTGGTGGGAATATAAAAGATACAGCCACTCTGGAAAAGTTTGGCAGTTCCTTAGGAGGTTAAACACAGAGTTAATATAAAATTCATTGATTCCACTCCTAAGTAGCTACCCAAGAGAAATGAAAATATATGTCCACATAAAAACATGTCCATGAATGTTCACAGTAGCATTAATAAAAGTCAAAGAGTGGAATCAACTCAATGGTCTATAAATGGATGAATAAGAAAGTAAAATGTGGTATATCCATACAATGGAATATCATTTGGCATGAAAGAAAAAAGAAATGAAGTACTGTCAGGTGCTTCAAAATGGATCAGCCTTGAAAACATTATAGTAAGTTAAAGAAGCCAGTCACAAAGAACCACACTCTGAATAACTCCATTTATATACAAATGTCTGAAATAGGCAAATCTACAGAGACACAAAGTAACTGCCTAGGGCTGGAGATGGGAGATTGGAAGGAACTGGAGTGACTTGCCAGTAAATATGGCCTTTTCAGTAGTGAGGAAAATTCTAAAGCTGATCGTGGTAATGGTGCACAACTATATGACTATGCTGAAAATCACTGAATTTTTCATTTAAATGGTTAAACTATATAGAATATGAATAAATCTATTTTAAAAAGACAACTGAAAAAATTCTTCAGATAGTTAGTTTAGACAGGAATACAATGGTTACTATTTTTGTTAGGATATTTCCGAGAATTTCAAAATCACTCACTCAATACACACAGATACTGGAAACTCAGTTTTCATCTGAGAGAACATTCCAGTCTAGTTAGCACAGAACAGCTAAACACAATCATAAAGCCACAGTCTTATGGCCTGAGGAATAGGAGGATGAAATTTTAAGCTAACAGAGTAGCTAGAGAGGAACAAGGGTGCCTGGGTGGCACAGTGGGTTAAGCGTCCAACTCTTGGTTTGGGCTCTGGTCATGATCTCAGGGTTGTGAAATCAAGCCCCGCATCAGTCAGGCTCTGAGCTGGGCACGGAGCCTGCTCGAGATTCTCTCTCCTTCTTCCTCTGCCCTTCCCGCTTGTGCACACATGCTCTCTCTCTTTCTCTCTAAAATAAATACATCTTTCAAAAAACAAAAAAAAGAAGAAAGGAAGGAAGGAAGGAAGGAAGGGAAAGAAAGAAAGGAGAACAAAGTCCTGGAGTAGAGGGAGCCACAGATGCAGAAAAAATATTATTGAAACCCCTGGCTGACCCCTGAACTACACATTCATAGGATGCACAGGACAGACTCCAAGTAGCACAGTAGAGAGCAATAGCTTAAATAATGAAAGAAGTAAGCAGTGATTTCAGTTGCTGCCCACCACAGGGGAGACAAGAGTTTGAAATGTGAATCCAGTCAAATTAACAATGCCTGCTAAAAAACAAACAAACAAAGCTAACACTCTGCAGAATAACAGAACAGATTCCAAAGACTCTAAAATGTAATACCCACATACCTAGGACACAATAAAAATGATGGGACCCACTAAAAAATGTGAAAAATATGTAGCCCCTAGTCAAGTAACAAAGTAGACAATAGAAACAAGATGAGCCAAATCCAAATTAGTAAACAAGTATCTGAAAGAGTACAAAATAAGCTATTAAATATATAATGATAATGAATGGATATATGGCTACTCAAAATAGCAGAATTGAGATTACAAAAATAGAAATATAAAATGGAAATTCTAGAACAGGAAGGTACAGTATCTGAAATGAAAAATACACTGAGTTAAACAGAAAATAGTTGAAGAAACAGTGAACATGAACACAGATCAAGAAACTATATAATATAAAGAACAGGAAAAAGAAAAAGAACAGAGGTTCATTGACCTATGGAAAATATCAAACACTCTGGTATGAGTGGAATCTCAGAAGGAGAGAATAGAGAGAACGGAGCAGAATATAATACTTGAAGAAAAAAAGGGTGAAATTTTCCCAAATTTATTGAAAACTATTATTTTCTGGGGTGCCTGGGTGGCTCAGTCATTAAGTGTCTGCCTTCAGCTCAGGTCATGATCCTAGTCCTGGGATCAAGCCCCGCATCAGGCTCCTTGCTCAGCGGGAGACCTGCTTCTCCTTCCACTCCCCCTGCTTGTGTTCCCTCTCTCACTGTCCCTCTGTCAAATAAATAAATAATTAAAAAAAACAAAACTATTATTTTCTAGATACCCAAGAAGTCCAGCAATCACCAGGCAAGATAAATACAAAGAAAATCACACCTAGACACACTGAAGTCAAACTGCTAAAAATCAATGATAAAGAAAAAAATCTTAAAAGCAGGCGGAGGAAAAACAGTGACACATTATATAAGTAAGAATGATGGTATGATGATAACTTCTAATGAGAAAAATTAGAGGTCAAAAGACAAATGGAAGATCCTAAAGTGCTGAAAGGAATTTTTTAAAAAGTCAGAAATGAAGGTTTTTAAAAAGGAATTTTATGCTGCTGGGAAAACTGAATAGCCACATTCAAAAGAGCAAAACTGCATCCCTATCTTACACTATAATAAAAATCAACTTAAAGCAGATTAAAGATTTGAACATAAGACCTGAAACTGTAAAACTCATACAAGGAAAGACAGGACGTAAGGTTTTTTTTTTTTTTTAAGATTTTATTTATTTACTTGAGAGAGAGAGGGGGAGAACAGAGAGGGAAAGTAAGAGGGAGAAGCAGACTCCCCGTTGAGCAGGGAGCCCGACATGGGGCTCAATCCCAGGACCCTGGGATCATGACCCATGCCAAAGGCAGATGCTTAACCTACTGAGCCACCCAGGTGCCCCTGGATGTAAGATTCTTGACACTTGTCTTGGCAATGATTTTTTTTGGATTTCACACCAAAAATAAAGGTAACAAGAGCAAAAATAAACAAGTAGAACTACATCAAACTAAAAAGCTTCTGCACTCCAAAGGAAACAAACAAAATCAAGGGCAATTATGGATGGGAGAAAATATTTGTAAACCATATATCCAACAAGGGGTTAACAACCAAAATTTAGAAGGAACTCGTACACCTCAAAAGCAAAAAAAACCAAATAATCCAAATAAGTGAGCTGAGGATCTGAATAGACACTTTTCCAAAGAAGACATAGAAATGACCAACAAGAACATGAAAAGGTGCTCAAAGTGACTAATCATCAGGGAAATGCAAATCAAAACCACAATGACATGATCACCCCACACCTGTTAAGATGTCTATTATCAAAAAGACAAGAGATAACAAATGCTGGTTGTAGAGAAAAGGAAGTATTTATACATTGCTGGTGGGAGTGTAAACTGGTATAGCCACTATGGAAAACAGCATGGAAGTTCCTCAAGAAATTAAAAATAGTTTTTCACAATGGGTTTGCCACCAGAACAGAGGTGTCATGAAACCACTGCTAAATCCGAAGCCAAAATGGGTAAGGAAAAGATTCAAACCTTTTCCATCGTCATTAGACACGTAGATTTGGGCAAGTCTACTACCACTAGCCATCTGATCTACAAATGCGGTAGGATCAACATAAGAACCGTAACAATATTTGAGAAGAAGCCTGCTGAGATGAGAAAGAGCTTCTTCAAGTATGCCTGGATCTTGGATGAACTGAAAGTTGAATGTGAGCATGGTATCATCATTGATATCTCTCTGTGGAACTGTGAGACTAGCAAGTGTTAGTGACCATCACTGATGCCTTAACACACAGAGATTTTATAAAAAAAAAAAAAAATGATTAGAGGCATATGTCAGGGTAACCATGCTGTCCTGGTTGTTGTTGCTGGTGTTAATGAACTTGAAGCAAGAATGGGAATGATAAAGGACAGAAGCAGAAAAATGTTCACCTTTAGCCCTATAGCCTGCATAGGGATCAAATACATGCTGGTTGCTACATTCTCAAAGGGTCTCATGACTGCCTGTAAATCTCACCAATAGTCAAGCACCAAGGAAATCTTGCAAAAGTAGTTTTACGTAGAAATTTGGAGAAAACATTTATGATCTAATACTCCATATACGTCCCCTCCCCCTTGAGCACTAAGCATATAACCACCAGCTTCATACAGCAAAAGTGCAGCTCTTTCTGTTCACTGGTCCTGTCCCTGTGCTACCTGAATACTTACTAAGTTGTACCATGAAACATTTCTGTCCACGGGTCCTGTCCCTGTGCTACCTGAATACTTACTAAGTTGCACCGTGAAACATCTTGACCATCACACTCAACAATCCCACAACAGGAAGATCCATGAGTGTGCCCTTCTGGCTTACACACTGGGTGTGAAACTAATTATTGGTATTAACAAAATGGATTCCATTGAGCCACCCTACAGACAGAAGAGATATGAGGAAATTAATTAAGTCAGCACATACATTAAGAAAACTGGCTACAACCCTGACATTCAGTAACATTTGTGCCAACTTCTGGTTGGAATGGTGACAACATGCCTTAGTTCAAAGGATGGAAAACAATCCTTAAATATGGCAATGCCAGTGGAACCACACTGCTTGAAGCTCTGACCTGTATCCTACAATCAACTCATCCAACTAACAAACTCCTGCATCTGTTCCTCCCCATCAAGACATCTATGAAATTGGTGGTATTGGTTCTATCCTTATAGGCTGAGTGAAAACTGTCAAACCCAGCATGATGGTCACCTTTGTTCCAGTCAACATTACAGCTTAAGCTTGAGTGAAGCTCTTCCTAGGGCCAATGTGAGCTTCAATCAAGAATATGTCTGTCAAAGATGTTGATTAAGGTAACACAGCTGGTGACAGCAAAAATGACCCACCAACAGAAGCAACTGGCTTTATGGCTCATGTGATATCCTGAGCCATCCAGGCCAAATCAGTGCTGGCTGTGTGCCTGTGCTGGATGGTCACACAGCTTCACGCTGCTCACAAGTTTCCTGTGCTAAAAGACTAATAATTTTGAGAAGAAGCTGGAAGAAATTCTTGAAATGGGGATGCTGCCATTGTTGATATGATTCCTAGCAAGTCCATACGTGTTGAGAGCTTCTCTTGACTACCCTCTTAGGAGTCATTTTGCTGTTCATGACATGAGACAGACAGTTGCTGTGGGTATCATCAAAGCAGTGGACAAGAAGGCTGCTGGAGCAGCCAAGGTCACCAAGTCTGCTCAGAAAGCTCAGAAATCTAAACGAATATTATTCCTAATACCTGCCACCCAAGTCTTAATCAGTGCTAGAAGAATAGTCTCAGGACTATTGTCTCAATCAGCC
This sequence comes from Phoca vitulina, assembly GCF_004348235.1. Classification (NCBI taxonomy): domain Eukaryota; kingdom Metazoa; phylum Chordata; class Mammalia; order Carnivora; family Phocidae; genus Phoca; species Phoca vitulina. Next base: position 1,252,146 of record NW_022589734.1, read on the forward strand.
ATTTAAGTTTAAAAGACTAGTTAACAATAATAATGCAGATAAAACCTTAAGAAGGAAAGAAGAATAATTTGTGAACTATTTGGGGGTGTGTGTGTGTGTGTGTGTGTGTGTGTGTGTGTGTGCGCGCGCACATGCGCGCACGTGCATGCAGCAGTTCTAAGTTTTTAATTTCAAATTCAGTACTTTTTTTAATGGAAACAGCTTTACCAAAAATCTGTCACAGAATTTTGAGACCCATGAAAACAATGTTTAATGGGGGCGCCTGGGTGGTTTGGTCGGTTAAGCATCTGCTTTGGGCTCAGGTCCCAATTCTCCTCCATTGGGCTCCCTGCTTAGCAGGGAGTCTGCTTCTCCCTCTCCCTTTGCTCCTCCCTCTGCTCTTCTCCCTCCTCATGCATGCACTCTCTCAAATAAATAAAATCTTTAAAAATAAAAAAATTAAAAATAAAACAATGTTTAATGAAGAAAAAAATTTTTAAAGAAACTTTCTTATGATGCAGCAATCCACTTCTGGATATATATCCCAAAGAAACGAAATCATTATCTCAAAGAGACATATGTACTCTCATGTTCATTGCAGCATTCATTATTCACAATAGCCAAGATATGGAAACAACCTATGTGTCCATCAATGGATGAATGGATAAAGAAAATGTAACATATACATACAATGATTATTTAGAAAAGAAGGGAATCTTGCCATTTGTGACAACATGGATAAAACTGGAGAACATATGCTAAGTGAAATAAGGCAGAGAGAGAAAGACAAATATTACATGGTATCACTCACATGTGGAACCTAAAAAAACATCTTTTTAAAAAAGGCTAACTCATAGAAACAGAGTAAAATGATAGTTGTTAGGGGTTGTTGGGCAGGGGAAACGACAGAAAAGGATACAAACTTTCAGTTACAAGCAAGGCCTAAGGATCTAATGGTGACTACAGTTGATAACACTATATTGTATAATGGAAATTTGCTGGGAGAATAGAACTTAAGTGTTTTCACCAAAAAAATAAAAAAAGGGTAAATAGGTAAGGTGATAGATGTGTAGATCAACCTAATTGTGGAATGTATATAATATCACAATGTATATAATACCAAATCATCAGGTTATATACTTTAAGTACATTATAATTTTGTCAGTTATATACCTCAATAAAGCCGGCAAAAAAAGGAATAAGATTGGTTATTTTCAAATAAAGGAACCTCATTGGGAACAAATCTGTATGACAAGAAATGCTGAAGGAATTTCTTCAATCTGAAGGAGAAATGACACCACACAGTAACTTGGAAGATTTTATAATGAGAAAGGATGAATTCATCAGGACACAACCATGTAAACTGTGTATACACCTAGTAATACAGTTTCAAAACACATGAAGCAAATGCTGAGTGAAAGGGTGAAAGAGCTAAATCCACAATCATGGTTAGAGATTTTATTTTATTTTTTAAGATTTTATTTATTTGACAAAGAGAGACACAGTGAGAGAGGGAACACAAGCAGGGGGAGTGGGAGAGGGAGAAGCAGGTTTCCCACTGAGCAGGGAGCCTGATGCGGGGCTCGATCCCAGGACCCTGGGATCATGACCTAGGCCAAAGGCAGACGCTTAAAGACTGAGCCACCCAGGTGTCCCATGGTTCGAGATTTTAATATACTCTTTACATAGGGGCACCTGGGTAGCTCAGTCAGTTAAGCGTCTGAGTCTTGATTTCAGCTCAGGGTCATGAGATCAAGCCCCATGTCGGACTCTGCACTGGGTATGGAACATGCTTAGGATTCTCTCTTTCCCTCTCCCAATGCCCCACCCCAGCCCCTTCCCCCACTCACATGCCCACATGCTCTCTCTACATAAATAAATAGGAATAACAGTTAAACAAAAGTACAAAAATTTGTAAGGCTATAGAATATATGAACAACACTACTGATCATCTTGACCTGACATTTACCAAAGCTCCTCTTCAAGTGTCTAAAGAATGTTCACCAAGATAGACTATATGCTGGGCCTAAAGTAAGTCACACTGATTTCCAAAGACTGAAATTCCAAAGGCTACAAAGGAATTAAATCAGAAAGCTACAGCAATACAATGCTGAGAAAAGTATCCAAGTATTTGGAAATTAAATAACAAACTTAAATAATCCAACAGTCAAAAAAAATAATGAAGAGGGAAACAAACAAACAAAAATTTTGAACTGAATGTTAATGAAAATATAATCAAAATTTGTGAGATGTAGCCAAAGCAGTGCTTTAAAAGTTTATAATATGAGAAGAAAGATTAAAATTAAGGATATATGTTTCTATCTTAAGAAATTAGAAAAGGCAAAGCTAATAATTAAACACAAAGGGGTAGGGAGGAAGAACAAAGGAAGTAGAATAAGGAAAATAACATACTGGTAATAAAAAAACAAACAAACAAAAAAAAAATCAAGAAAAAATTGTAAAGCCATAAGTCTTTCTGCAAAAATTAACCAATAAACCCTAGCAAAATTCTCTTTAAAAAAAAGAAACACAGGGGTGCCTGGGTGGCTCAGTCGTTAAGCGTCTGCCTTCAGCTCAGGTCATGATCCAAGGGTCCTGGGATCGAGCCCCGCATAGGGCTCCCTGCTCTGCGGGAAGCCTGCTTCTCCCTCTCCCACTCCCCCGCTTGTGTTCCCTCTCTCGCTGTGTCTCTCTCTCTGTCAAATAAATAAATAAAATCCAAAAAAAAAAAAAAAAAAGAAAGCAAACTACCAATCTCAGGAATGAAAGAGTGGATAACTATAGATACTAAAGATATTTTTTAAAGAGTAATGAAGGAATATTATGAAAAACTTCAGGCCAATGAATTTTATAACTTGGATGAAGTAGAAAATTTCCTTAAAAGGTTAAGTTACCAAACTAACACAAGATAAATAAGAACTCTCAATACCTTCATGTTTATTAAATAAATTGAATTCATCATCAAAAACTTTCCTACAAAGAAAACTCCAGACCTAGTGGTTTCACTGATAAAATCTACCAAACATTTAAGGAAGAAATAATACCAAGCCTACATGTATTATTTCAGAAAACATAAGCAGTGGAAAGACATCATGACCATGTGGGGTTTATCCCAGCCATGCAAAGATAGTTTAACTTTCAAAACCCACTCACTATAAATCACATTAAAGTAAAAAGAAAAATGATGTATATATCTAAATAGATATAGAAATGTTTTACAAAATTCATCACCTATTCATGATTTTAAAAACCTCAACAAACTAGGAATAGAAAAGATCTCTTAATTAAGAAAGGAAAATGGGGGACGCCTGGGTGGCTCAGTCCATTAAGCATCTGCCTTCGGCTTAGGTCATGATCCCAGGGTCCTGGGATCGAGCCCCAAGTAGGGCTCCCTGTTCAGCGGGAAGCCTGCTTCTCCCTCTCCCCAGCCCCCGGCTCATGCTCTCTCTCACTATCTCTCTCTCAAATAAATAAATAAAATCTTTAAAAAAAAAAAAAAAAGAAGAAGAAAGGAAAATGGGGTGGGAGGGACCATCTAACATTGCACAAATGATGAAATATACAATGCTTTTTCTTCCTCTAAGACCAGTAATAAGGCAAGAATGTCTCTCTCATCTTGTCTACTTAACACTGTTCTAGAGGTCCAAGCCAGTGCAATAAGACAATAAGGCTAAAGAAATAAACGGCATAAAGACCACAAAGGAAGGGGCATTCAGTCAGTGAAGCGTCTGCCTTCGGCTCAGGTCATGATCCTAGGGTCCTGGGATCGAGCCCCGCATCGGGCTCCCTGCTCGGCAGGAAGCCTGCGTCTCCCTCTGCCCCTCCCCCCAGCTCACTCATGCTCTCTCTCTCTGTCTGAAATAAATAAATAAAATTAAAAAAAAAAAGATCGCAAAGAAAGTATTTTCCACTTATAGATGACATGATTGTTTGCAAAGAAAATCTTAAGGAATCTGCTAAGCAACTAATAGTACTAATAACTGAATTTAGCAAGACCTTAGTATTCGTGTAGCTCTTTTAAAATTCTAGTGGGAGGGCGCCTGGGTGGCCCAGATGGTTAAGCGTCTGCCTTCGGCTCAGGTCATGATCCCGGGGTCCTGGGATCGAGTCCCACATCGGGCTCCCTGCTCTTTGGGAGCCTGCTTCTCCCTCTGCTTCTCTCTCTCTGTCTCTCATGAATAAATAAATAAAATAAAATAAAATAAAACTCTAGTGGGAAATAATTAGAAACAAAATTTTTGAAGTTCTATTTAAGAATATCATCATAAAAACCAAAATACTTAAAAACACATTTAATAAAAACAATGTACAAGATTTCTTGAAAACCTTAAAATATAGCAGAGAGGGAAAAAAAAGACCTAAATAAGTGAAGATCTATACAATTTCTACAGGCCAGAAGACTCAATGTTATTGAAATATCAATTCTCCCCAAACTGAAGTATAAGTTGCAAGCCCATGTAAAGAAACTGGCAAGCTGATGACAAAATTCCTATAGATATTCAAAGAACCTACAATAGCCAGAACAATCTTAAGGGGAAAAAAGTTACAACTCTTAGAGAATATGATTTAAAGACTTATTATAAAACTACAGTAATCAAGGCAGTGAGTTGTTGGCATAAGGATAACCTAATGAATGAGCAGAACAGAACAGAGTTCAGAAATGGAGCCACACTTATATAACCAGTTGATTTTTGACAACACAACAAAATTCAAGGCAAATAAAAAGTACTTTAATCAAATGGTGTTGAAATAACTAGGTATCCACATAGGGGGGAAAAGGGAACCTAAATACAGCTTCACACCGCTTACAAAAATTAATTCAAGATGGATCACAGATCTAAACATAAAAGTTAAAATTATAAACAATAAAGAAGAGAATACCTCCATACCTGGAGATTTTTTTCAACATGGCAACAATAACCATACAATGAAAAACCTGATATATTTAGACTTCATCAAAATTAAAACTTTCTCAAGTTGGCAAGGATGCAAAGAAAGGGGAACCCTCTTACACTGTTGGTGGGAATGCAAACTGGTACAGCCACTCTGGAAAACAGTATGGAGGTTCCTCAGGACATTAAAAATAGAACTACCCTACCTGGGCTCAGAAGCTAAGCCTGATGATAAAGCTGATTGGGAACACAAGACTGGTTCAGGTCAGAGAAAGGGAAACCCTCTTGCACTGTTGGTGGGAATGCAAACTGGTGCAGCCACTCTGGAAAACAGTATGGAGGTTCCTCAAAAAGTTAGAAATAGAACTATCCTACAACCCAGCAATTATACTACTACGTATTTATCCAAAGGATACAAACATAGTGATTTGAAGAGGAACCTGCACCCCAATGTTTATAGCAGCAATGTCCACAACAGCCAAACTATGGAAAGAGTGCAGATGTCCATTGACAGATGAATGGATAATGGGATTGAGTCCCACATCGGGCTCCCTGCTCAGCGGGGAGTCTGCTTCTCCCTCTGCTGCTCCCCCTGCTTGTGCTCTCTCGCTCAAGCTCGTGCGCTCTCTCTCTCTCTCTCGAGCACATACTCTCTCAAATAAATAAATAAAATCTTTAAAAAAAAAAGTAAGATTTGGCTTTAAAAAAAAAGACATCATGTCCATCTTGACAAGATTCGAACATCACTTCTGTGATGTTCCTGCCAAAAATGCATAACCCAAAACTCATCATCAGACTACTTGAATTCACAGATATTCTACGAAATAATTGGTCTGTATTCTTTGAAAATGTCAAGGTCAAGAAAAACAAAGAAGGGCTGAAGAACTGTTCTATATTAAAGGACACTAAAGAGGCATTACAACTAAATGTACTGCATGATCCTGGATAGATTCTAGAAGTAGAAAAAAATACTTCCTGTAAAGTAGATAATTGGACAAATTATCACCATGTGAATTTGAACTGTGGATTAGATGGTACAGTATTAATATTAAATTCTGACTTTGATAAGCATACTGTGGTAATATAAGAGAATGTCCTTTTTCTTAATAACTACATACTGAAAAATTTAAGAGAAGAATGATGTTTGCACCATATTTTCAAATGATTCAAACAAATATACACTGATAGACTGACAGAATAAAAATAAATGGAGGAAAAAAAACATACGAGAATGTAGGTGGGTTGGGGGGTGGGTTAAATAGGTGATGGGGATTAAGGAGGGCACTTGTAATGAGCACCAGGTGTTGTATGGAAATGTTGAATCACTAAATTCTTCACCTGAAATTAATATTACACTATATTGTTAACTAGAATTTAAATAAAAATTTGGGGAAAAAAAGCATAAAAAAGAAAAGTAAACAATTGGTGAGTCTAGTTAAGAGTTTACAGTTGTCATTTACCACAATTTTTAAAAAAAAACTTTATAGGAGTGAGTTGCTTTTACTATTTTTGAAAGTTTTAAGTTTGAAGCTACGTTATCAAAAATAATGCTTTGGTAATATTTTAAAATAAAGCAAAATTAAATCAAATTATATTCTCCTGCTAATCAATATATAAAGCCCACTGTTAGTCAAAAGATATTTATTTTCACATTCACATTAGCAAAATACACAAATGAGCAATGAATAAACAGTTATTAAACGACAGATGTGCTAAAACTAGTGTTTGGTTAAAAAAAAAAGAATGGTAAATCAAGTCCCATATATTTAACTACATTTAATAAATACACTAAAATTATAGAAATTTCAGAAGTATTCTTTTAATGGGTCATACTATTATTTCTTTAAACATGTTTCTAAATACATACAAAAGACTAAAAAGCTTGTTTTGAGAATGTGCTTGAGAACTATTATCAATTGATAAGCCTGAAATCTGGTAAGGTAACACATATTAATAAAAACTTTCAAGAGAGCAAAGACGTATTTCAACACAAAGTTCTGACAACTCCTTTAATAAACAGAAATTATATTGCCCCAAAGATACCATAACACTGCACGGAAAACAAACACTAGGGAAAGAATGGGTAATTAAGCTGCCTCACTGATTAATGTCTACAGTTCTTGACAAAGGAAAATGCTTCATTCAATTGGCATGGAAAATCAGACCACCACTGAGTGGTGATTTAGTAATATATATTAATCCCTGTCCGCAGTATTAGACTATAAAACAGATAAGCATGTGGCTTCAACTTATTTCAGAATCTGGTCTAGTTCACATAAAGAATAAATTTTTAAGCAGAAATATTCTACAATCCTCATTTCCAGAAAAAGAGTAGGGTGAAAACATAAGAAACTACCATTGACATTAATATTACTGAAAAGGAGGGTGCCTGGGTGGCTCAGTCGTTAAGCGTCTGCCTTCGGCTCAGGTCATGATCCCAGGGTCCTGGGATTGAGCCCCGCATCGGGCTCTCTGCTCAGCGGGAAGCCTGCTTCTCCCTCTCCCACTCCTCTTGCTTATGTTCCCTCTCTCGCTGTCTCTCTGTCAAATAAATAAATAAAATCTTAAACAAAAATATTACTGAAAAGGTGATTAATAAAATATTAAACTGTCAGCTACCCTTCACATGGTGGTGGCTGATTATCAGTAGAGGGACATGCCAGTATTCCAGAGTCAAACCCAAGAGACTTGATCTAATTAATGTCTAGACTCCTCATCTGAAGAAACTGTAACCCAGAGATGTTAAATGATTTTTTCAAGGTCACACACCTAATTATTTATAAAACAGACCAGATCCTTGGTTTCCTGACACACAGGAGTCTAATTATCACTCTTTCCTTTACACCACCCTACATACTATGAGGTCATTTTTGTATCTGATAGCCCACATTCTGAGAACCTTGGATGTTTCCTATATGACTGAGGTATGTATGCTCATCCTGGTGTGAAACAGAATTGAAATTAGAATACCTCTAATTTAAAAACAAAAACAAAAACAAAAAACCTAAGACAAGGCATTTCCAATCTACCCCCAGTATTTCAAATCCATTTTGAGGGCATGATCATAATCTTAACTATGTTACCCTCAAGGTTTGTCCAAATAAAACAAAGTAATGTCTGGTAACAATAGGTAATGTCTGGGCCACAACTGATAGTCATGAATCAAAAAGTATGATCTATTTTCTTATTTATGATTGAGGAATACAGCTGTGTTCCAGACATAGAAATCAGAGGCAGCTGAAAATCCAGCATTCATTACATCAGTTCATATATAAAAATTAGTGTTATGTCCCCAAACATAGGCAAACCATTATCTCAGGAAGACCATTAAGCCATTTAATTTAGAAATATAAGAATATCTACTTTTTACACTACAATGTCCAAAACACATACAACAGTGCCTACCACATAGTATGTACTCAGTAATTATTTGTGGATTATGGAAAGAGATGTCTCTTTTCAACCCACCTCTAATTAGAAATACCCTACTTTATGTTATGTTTAGCATCACAAATAAATAATCTCTTATGACTCTCAGGAAAGAGTCTTAAGCCTTAAGAAAATAATTTGTTTCTAAACATTTTCAGTTTCACAACCATGCTAACAGGGATATTTTTAAAGGAAAATTCTCATCTATAGTTGTCATTAAGTGCCTACAAATTTGCCTCACCAAGATTTTCCAAATGCAATAAACTAAGAGTCTATGAAAATTTGTCCTAAGGTCTTTCTTATGTAAATATACTAAGCAGAGGTTAACAAAAGTTTGACTTTGCCTGTCATAAACCTTATTTAATTAAAACAATATAATCTTTATATTACACAGCCATTTAAGATCATGAAAGAGGTAAGGAATAAAGTGAATAAACCTACCCTAAAAGTACACACACCACAAGCTAATTTTATCTTTTGAAAGCAAAATGACAGAAACAAGAAGTAGCTGTTATTATTCACATAAGGAAAATAATTGCAGATACAAAATAAGCCATTTTTATTAGGCAATATCCTTGCACAAGTACACTAATAATAAATACAGGATTAAATGACACAAATGGGCAAATGATAAAGGTTGACAGTACTGGAGTACCTATTTGGAATTTCACATATATTCACAGGTATATGTAAATGGGTTGCAAATTATGATATACTGACTCTTAGCCTAAGAACTGTATATACCATATCCTGTCAGTTACCAAACAGGGTTACAAGTTTGCTTAAAAAGAATCTTAATTCTGATGTGTCTCCAGACTCAGATTAATTTATGAAGCATTTTTCAACTACCTAGACCTGTATGGGGATAAACAAAACTAGGAGGACCTTTATAGAAATTAACCACTAATAAATACTTGCCTGATCTCTTGTGATATTGGTACAGTAGACTTATACATAAGTAAGTATATATCATTCATAGTATACTTATGAGTGACATTTTTAGTAGTGGAATAAAAAGAAATAGTATAAGTGTGTCATATAAATAAGCCAGTATAGTTTTTAGCAAATGATATTTAGGGAGAAAGTAAAAACTACACATTTATGGGTATAAGGAATCACTTTAAATACATTTCATCACTGATTTATTTTCTGAAGATACAGTGAAACATAAAGGCATGTTTTCTTGCTTCTTAGTAGTGTTTTTCTAAAAAAAAGAAAAAGAAGCTGAAATAATTTCTAAACTTGATGCTTTGATTTTTAAATGTGAGGTTTTGGTCTTCCAGGGAATTATTTTGTGGCAAACAAATTCCTTCCTACCTGCAAGAACAAAGGATATCTTCACACAAGGATGATATGACAATGGCTTATAACATGTTTTGGACTTTTTTCATTTAAATTTTATCTTTTTAGGTAAGGAATAGATTCGCATGGTGATCTAGATATATTTTAATAAACAAAAGTATATCCAAGCTGTAAGGATCTGAATTAAGTCTTGACAGACCAAGCTCAAAAATTTAACGTCTATAAATAGTTTGGAGATCTGGGTTCTAAAATGGGTTCTGGCATTAACAATTAAAAATCCTTAGTTACTTTTATGCTCTCTGAAACTGTTTTCTCATCTATAAATAAGGTGTTTAGATGAGATCATCCCTAAAGCCCTTTTAATTCTTGATTCTATGAAAATCTTACTTATAAGACCAGGCTTTTAAATTCAATTACTAATGTAAGACTAGAAACTGGCAGTCCATAGCTTTTCACAATTAAACTAAACTACAATAAGAACACGTTATTATTTTAACATTTTTGTATTCATTATAAACAATTTTTACTAGATCATTAAAAGAATCTGAATTTTTAAGATCTTATATTTAGATGTTACAGTATGAGATGGCCTAATAATTTTTTTTTAATAGCAACGTATCTGTAGGTTAAGTAGAGGAGAAAATAACCCCTCTCATTTTCCAAAGTTACATTTCAAAGACTAGGCTACAAAACTTTTATAGATACTTTCTGTTAATGAATTATTAAAAGTTAACCATTATAATAACTCACCATAGATTAAAATGCACAATTATTTATTTTCCAAAACAAACCATAGGTTTTCTTCATTTCCCTGGTTTTATTTAATATAGGGAATAGAAACAGAAACAAAGACAGAGACAGAGGAAGAGAGAGACTGAGGAAAGGAAGGAGAGGAGAGGTGATGAAATAGGTAAAAAGGCAGATTTTTACTACAGCTTTAAAATTCTCATTTAATTAATAAACCAAAGAAAAAATTGGAAAGGATACTATAAACAAGCATGATAAGTCATTTTTGTGTTATGCACAGAAAAAAAAAGTATGCATATCTTATAATTTTCTCACTAAGTATTTGTTTTGCATTTTCATCTTTCATTTAAAGTGTACAAAAATGCTGATGAGGGTGGGGGATTTTTAAAACATTAAAAATCACTTTAAAAAAAACAATCTTTACAAACAGCTTTGAAAATATTCACAAAGCAACTGTGTATAACTCAGAAGTTAGAAAAAAAAACTTAAGCTATAATTCTGAAATAGTTATGTACTAATAATTTTAAAATATGTTCGAAATACTTTTGAAAACAACTGTTTAATCTTCCTATATTGAAACCCTCAGAGTACTGAAATGTAATCTATTCAAACTGAAAGAGATCTTAAAGAGCCAGAGTTCAAGTGACTTGCCTAGGTCTCATGTTTCTGTGTTCTTTCCACAACACCATGAATGGAATTTGGAAATCAGCAAAACAAAATAAATTAGCAAATTGAAGCATTCTATCACCAAATCTAGTAGGAAATTATTCATTACTGATTAAAATGTAGTCATGAGAATTTACTGAGTCTGCAAAAAATAAAGGCTGTCAGGTTAATGGCTCCTCTTATTGCATAAGCCATTAAAAAAACTAAAATTTAATATGAAAGAATATGAACCTTCCCTCTAATCACTGTACCAGTCCTTTATAACCCCTCCTTCCTCTTCTCAAAATAATGAAATATTAAGAATCATTTTCTAAACAGAATAACATAATACTATAGGGAAAAAATGGAAACTTGGTTTATATAAAAGTTACCCATAAGAAAAATCTTAGTCCACATAAATTGACTATTTCCTTGAATCCTTGTGAATAAGATGCATTATCAATGAACCTAATAAATAACCAATTCAAGCTCTGTAGATGATAAATCTAAAACCATGAATATATACTTTGACAAAACACAGCTTAACAAAAACTATGCGATATGCACAAATACTAAATACCTTATATCTTTCAGATAGCATATTAAGCTCTCTAAAATAAGAAAAGTCCCTCACAAAATTATACTTGTTTTAAAAGAATGAAGTTCCCATTTCACACAGTAGCATTTTATAATAAAAACTGATCCATTGTTTCAGAAATTCAACGTTTTTATTTTGTTACAATCCTTTTTCCCCCAAAAAGTTAAAGTAGAAAGTCTTTTTCTTGTTGCCATCTTAAAAAGTATGGAAAATAAAAAAAAACTGACAAAGTCAATAAACATACAAATGAACTATCCAATTCTTTCACCAATGATTTTTTTTAATAAGATCTTTGCAAAGGAAGAAGAGCTCAGCAAAATGTACATTCCATATAGGCTAGTGAGGGTGCAGACTTGCAAGCCAATTAACTCGGGGTCTGTTTCAGTTTTGAAAAGACCATAAGCTTTACCAAAAAAAAAATACATATATATATATATATATATATATATATATATATATATATATATATACAGGCTGCTTGAATTTTTCTGAGGCAGGAATGAAATACTGAAGAGAGACATCTTCACGAACCAAAACAAGATGAAGAAGAGTATTGCTCAAAACATTGCATAAGACTGTTACAGGATTTATTTGCTGTCCCTTGAAAAACTGCAGAAGCTTCCTACTCTCTACTAGCACTTGCACCATGTTCTCCAGGTTTCTGTCTTGAGGCATATCCTGAGCAGACTTTGGAAGATTTCCAAAAAAAAAAAAAAAAACCTTTTAATAGACAAGACATCAGTTTCTACACTGAAGTTCATTTTGCCACTTAGATTTGTTTCAACCACACTTGATCGCCCAAGTGCTATCCTTTCTACACTGCTCTTGAGTCTTCAAAGCCAGAAGATAAACACTAACATCACAGGCTTTCATACCAGGCTCCGGGAAATCTTCCCATGCCCTTGGGGGAAGTACTCTTACAGGCCCATCAAATGGATCAAGTACCACCACAGGAGTTCAACCTGTGGGCAATGGCAGCTCCACAGACACAGTGAGGTGGGGACGCCACTTGTTGGTCAACTGGGGCTTCAAGGTAAGAGGCATTCCCTGTGCTCCTTGCTATTCTGAACAAATGCTCAGATGTCAGCTCTAAATAAATCTCCTTTAACTCTTCTGAAACATCTTCCACGTGAAAATGGTGGAAGAAGTCTCCCTGCCTCACCTCATACCACACTCTGGCATCGCAGATGACCCTGGAGTCATCAGGCCTAAAGCACAGGCTTGTCTTAGAACATATGGAGCACAAAGACTCTCACTAGCTTTGATATGGTGCCACTGATATGAATAAAGAGCTCTATAAAGTCCTCGCCAGTGATGTTGGCACAAAACTTCATGATGCCATGAAGACTGCATCCAGAGTTTGGTAGGAGGGGACCCCAAGTGTGGCAGATCCCAACAGAGCCAACCCTCAGGTTCCACTTTCTTTCAGGCCCCCCGAGCAGGGCCACAAGGTATGGCAGACCTAGGGCCCCTAAAACCAAGGCCTCTGTTCCAATCTTCTTCCCTCCACCTCCTCCCTTAAAAAGACCTTCACTGTTACCACTCTGATTGTTAAAAGGATAGGTACTCCACCACAGAAATGTCTAAATATTCTTTCTAAACTGTAAGAAGAAAATTAAAATCATCACTCCTACAACCACTTTCAACCTTGTTGGTATATACAATAATACTGTCTTAATCAGGGGGTGCCTGGGTGGCTCAGCTGGTTAAGCATCTGACTCTTGGTTTCAGCTCAGGTCATTATCTCAGGGTCATGAGATCAAGCCCCAAGTCACGATCCCCGCTCCGCTCAGAGTCTGCTTGTCCCTCTCACTCTGCTCCTCCCCACACACCCCCGGCACCATCCCCCCCACTCCTTCTCCCTCATAAATAAAAAAAAATTTTAAATTAAAAAACAAATACTGTCTTCATCAACCAGGACATATATGTAGCTATATAGATATAGATATATGTTTCTGGACCCTCTATATTTTGTCCCATTGATCTATTTTGCAACTATAACATAATGATTTAATTTCTATATTTTAATTAAATATCCAATAGGACAATTAATTTTTAACAAGTTATTTTAGCCATCTTGTCACAGGTATTGATATAGATGAACTTTATTGTGTGGGGTACCTGGGTGGCTCAGTTGGTTAAGACTCTACCTCTTGATTTCCACTCAGGTCATGCATGATCTCAGGGTTCTGTCAGGCTCTATGCTCAGCATGGAGTCTGCTTGGGATTCTGTGTCACTGTCTTCCTCTCCCCCTCCCCCAACTTGTTATCTCTAAATAAATAAATAAATAAAATCTTAAAAAAAATATTAAGATTCTAAAGATAATCCTACGAAAATTTTGATGGGATTATCAACACCCTGACATACTATATTCCTGCTTCTTTCTCTATCTCCACTGATTAGACTGTAAGTTCCAGGAGAGAAGGGGTTTTTATATTTCCATGGATAGCTATATACCCAGCACTTAGAACATTCATCTGGATATACGGGCGCTCAACACATATTTGTTAAATGAACAAATGTATCGATTACATTAACTATTTAGATAATCTCAGGATTTATTTGAGAGAGAGAATGAGATAGAGAAAGAGCGCATGAGAGGGGTGAGGGTCAGAGGGAGAAGCAGACTCCCTGCTGAGCAGGGTGTCCGATGCGGGACTCGATCCTGGGACTCCAGCATCATAACCTGAGCCAAAGGCAGTTGCTCAACCAACTGAGCCACCCAGGCGCCCCTGGTTCCATTTTTTAAAGATATTTATTTATTCATTTATTTATTTGAGAAAGAGAGAGTGAAAGAGAGAGAGTGAACACAAGCAGGGGGAATGGCAGCTAGAGGGGAAAGCAGGCTCCCGCTGAGCAGGGAGCCCGATGTGGGACTCAATCCCAGGACCCTGGGATCATGACCTGAGCCGAAGGCAGATGCTTAACCAACTGAGCCACCCAGGCGCCCCACTTAGTTCCATTTTATTAGTTCTTTAAATATTCCTGGATTTGATTCACTACTACTTTAAGAGTTTTACATCTTAAATCTAATTTTCAATTAGTCTGAAATTATCTTTTCTTGTATTTCTTTGCTCATTTTTGTAATAACAAGAAGCATTCAGCAGTTCACAAATATTATTGAGCATTTACTGTATCCGGAGTGCTGTGCTAGCCTTATGAAAGAATTTAGTTTTCCATATTTGCTATCTTGTAGTTGTTTAAATAGTATAGAAATGTACTATTCCTTGTGTTTCCTGTTGCTCGCTTGTAAAACCATCTATATCTAGTACATCATTAGGTATGATTATTTGAGAATTTCCTTCATGGTAATAGGACCATATTCTATAAATCTTCTTTAGATAATTTTAGTATGTTTCAGAAAGTCAGATATTTCATTCTGATTTTCAAATTTAACATCATACTACCTTCTTCCATAGCTGTGGTTTTATCACCTTTGTCATTGTCTTGAGTATTTGTAAATATCTTTTTTCATGGTTAGACTTGTGAATGCTTTTTTTTTTTTTTTTTTAAAGATTTTATTTATTTATTTGACAGAGAGAGACACAGCGAGAGAGGGAACACAAGCAGGGGGAGTGGGAGAGGGAGAAGCAGGCCTCCCACGGAGCAGGGAGCCCGATGCGGGGCTCGATCCCAGGACCCTGGGATCATGACCTGAGCCGAAGGCAGACGCTTAACGACTGAGCCACCCAGGCGCCCCTTGTGAATGCTTTCTAATGATCTTTTATAATAACAGACCTTGATATAAGCTATAAATTCTACCTTCTTTTTTCAGGAGACGTGTTTATTACCTACAGCTTCAACCTGCAGCTTCAACATTTGTCAATTCCTCTTGCTTTTGTTTTATTTTGCTTTGTTTTTCCTATCTATCTATATTGAATACTTAGTTCATTTGTTTCAGTCTTCCTTTAATAATAACCTTTAAAGCCACTACTTTTCCTACTATAATGCTGGTCATACCATTGATTTTGACATGCAGTGATTTCACTATTCATTTATAAATGATCTGTAGTTGCAGTTTTGATTTCTTCTTTGACCCAAGATTAACTTTAGAAAGCTTTAAAGAATTCCACAGTTAAGTTTGTTGTGGAGCTTTTTATTATTATTATTATTATTAATTATTATTATTATTGTAATTCCAGCATTTACTTGCTTTATTCTTACTCCAGTTTGTTTACTTGTTTTGGTCAGAGAATGTAGTCCATAAATGTCCTACTTGGGGAATTTACTGAGGTTTCTTTTGTGGAATCCCTTCATTTACTTATTCACTGAGCTTCCCTGGTGCCTGTTTTAGATCAGGAGTCAGCAAACTACAGCAACCAAGAAATACACCTGTTTTTGTAAATAAAATTTTATTGGAACACATGAATTCATTTCCATGCTGCCTATGACTGCTTTCTCACTGCAACAGCAGAACTGAGTAGTTGCAATAGAGACTTTAAGGCCAAAAACGCCTAAAGCATTTACTATCTCACCCTTTCAGAAAAAGTGTGCCAACTCCTATTAGATGATGGCAGGTCAGCATCCCCTGTCTCAACACCATTCTAATCTGAAACATTTGCAGCTGAAACTCTTCGAATTCCCAGATATATGTTAAGGTTCCTTTCCTGTTTCTAGCACCAGTATTTTCCTCAGTGATTAGAACATATAAGAAACTAAGAGAAAAAATAAAAAATACTGGTATATGTGATAGCATCTTCATCCTGTAAGTCCTACTGATAAAAAACTGCATACTCCAAATATTATTATCTTATGCTTACAAAAAGAATTTCAAAAACTGTTTTAGCATCCCTTTTAGAAATTAAGGTCTATTGAACCAGTTATTGCACAGAACTGAGAAATTCGGTGCTTTGCTTTATTTCTTTAAAGACTTGACAAGTTGGGTTTTTCTCTTAATAGACTTTTTTTTAATAGTTTCTGGTTTACAGAAAAATTAAGTAGAAAGCACAGAGAATTCCCATATAGCTGTGGATATTAATTGAGGGAAACTTCATTTAGGATGGATTCAGGAAGCCCTGATGGGACTTTCCATCACAGCTTACTTCACATTCCTGGACAGGAAGAAATTCAATTTACTACCCGAACAAGGAAGAAGATTTTCTCCTTGCCGAGCAACAGCCCAGCCAATAAGAAACTATCATGATTCAGATGATGACAAACCATCACTGTTAGGCAGGAAGCTAGGCATGAGTGACAAGGAGGATGGACCTTAGACACCCTGACGGAGAGGCCCAACAGAGGACCACCTGGGGACAACCCCATGCCACCCATCTAGCAGGTGGTTTGGTTTGTGGTTACAACAGAGGAAGAGTGAAGTCTATTGTGTTTGTTGTGCTCCTGCCGAAAGCAACCCCTTGTCCTTCTTTGACCTATGTCTCTAGAATAGAAATAATGCAGTTTGCTACCCCAAGCAGCATTTTGAAAACATTTTGGGAAAGGACATGTGTAGTTGACTAATTATTGTATAAATCTAGGCCTATCATTCATATGTTGCCACCTTATGACTCATGCAAAATATCAATTTTTATTGATATAAACCCACAGCCCAAAGTTTCCAGGGCGTTGTCTCTCATGACTGGCCCACTCCTCCCTTGGAGCATACTTTAATAAAACTTTGCTCACTTTACTTTCATTTTGCTATCCTGTAATTCTACTATGGCAGTGAAAAGAACTGAGGCTTCGTTCCTTTTCCATATAACTCTCGGTAACATTACCACCTTGAACTCTTGTTTTCCTCCAACAGACTTTGCTTCAAAGCTGACTCTCCTCTTCTTTTTCTCTGTAAAGTAATGTTCCTCTCATTCTCCAGACTTGCCTATGGTTTTCCATAGCCTGCATGTCCTGAATTGCAATTCCTCTACTATCCAAATAAACTATTTTGCTGGTAAAATAAGTAGCCATTTTATTTTGAAGGTTACATACCCCTTCACAAGCCCCACATACAGTTTCATCTATAACTAATATCTTACATTAGCATGTATATTTGTTAAAATTGGTAAGTCAAAATTGATACATTAACTAAATGCCATAGTTTGCTATTAGGGTTCACTTTTTGTGTTGTACATTTGAGTTTTGACAAATGTATAATTACATGTATTCACAATTACAGTATCATAGAGAAGAGTTTCAATGCCTTAAAATCCTTTTTTTCTCCTCCCTTAGCATATCAATCATACTTCTTAAATGTTTTTCAGTGGTTGCCCTACAGTTTGCATTACACATGTACAACTAAACCAAGCTGACTTTCAAATAACACTGTACTTCATGGCTAGTGGAAGGACCTTATAACAGAGTATTCCCAATTTCTCCCTCCTATGCTTTATAACATGTCATTAATTTCTATTCTCTATAAGCTATCATCACCAAATATTTCGTTCCTGTTATTAAACAAAGTGTTTGATCAATTAAGAATAAGAAAAATTGTATTTTATCTTCATTTCTTCTTCCTTTATGTAGATCCTAGTTTCTGACCTTTATCATCTTTCTTTCTGAGGAATTTCTTTTAATGTTTCTTGAGAAGTAGGCTTACTGGAGACAAATTCCTCCAATTTTTAAGTATTTCTCATTCACTTTTGAAGGATAATTTGATAATTTTGCTTGTACACAGAATTCTATGTTGATTTTTTTTTCAGCACTTTAAATATTACACTCTTCTTATTCATTCTTTTCTTGCTTATATGGTGTCTGAAAAGAAATCCAATATAATTCTTACTCTTGATTTCCCATAAGTAAGGTGTTTTTCCTCTGGCCTACTTCAAGACTGTTTTTAATTTTCTGCAGTTTGAATATAACTAGATATAGATTTTTTAGTGTAAGTCCTGCTTGAGTATTCTCTGAGCTTCCTGGGTCTGTGGTTTGTTGCCTATTATTAATTTTGGAAAATTCTCAGTCATTGCTCCAAGTCATTCCATTGACAGGCCCTCATGCACAGCACAAATGGAGACTCACCCACCTTGTCCCCCACAGCCCAAACCTAGGCCCATTCAGGGACTTAAACAAGTGCTTCAAATTCCCTACCAAGGGCTCCTCATGAGATCCTAGCAAGAAATGAACCAATCACAGCTGGGTATAATCCACAGTGATTTTCTCACTTTTTGATCTCAAGAACTCTTTAAAAAAAAAAAGGTGGAGAGCAGGGGGACAGATACCAAAAGACTTTACTTACGTGGGTTATAGCCATTATTAACATTAAGAATAGGAAAACCTCATTTAGAATGGACTCAGGAGGCTGACAGGGGGAGCTCTCAAGCCCTACCACTTCTGTTAATTGCAGACCTAACAGGAAAAAAAGGGCCTATTTTACTATCCCAACAGGAGGAAGAAAATTTTTCCTTCTCTTCCAGCAACAGCCCAAAGAGAGACAGCCAATAAAAAGCCACTATACTTCCACTCCCAGTTTACTCCCAATGGACTTTTTGTTTATAACAGCCTACCAACTCTCCCTTTTCCTCTATAAAAGAGAGTTCCTTTCCTTGTCCATGTTCTCTGGGCACAGCTATGCTTGCAGTTCTCTTACTATTCCCAAATAGACCTATTTCTGCTGGTAAAATAACTGTTAGTTTTATTTTTTAGGTTAATATCATTAATATTTACTTTATTAGAAATAAAAACTTATAGGATGTTTCAGTGGCTTTTCCATTTCTAGTATGAAAAGCTGTAATAATTTTGGCTTCTGGAAAGCTCATTCTGTCTACACATAATTCCTTTTTCTTTAATCTCTGAATGATTGGTCTCAAGAAGCCACAACTTAAGTGGCATTACAATACTATATTTGTTCTGTTGCATAAGACATATGGTATGTTAACACTTACAAAGCTGAAAGGAAGATGGTTTTCATCATATTTTCATTTCTTATTTATAGTTTTTTTTAAAGATTTTATTTATTTGACAGAGAGAGACACAGCAAGAGAGGGAACACAAGCAGAGGGACTGGGAGAGGGAGAAGCAGGCTTGCCGCTGAGCAGGGAGCCCGATGCGGGGCTCGATCCCAGGACCCTGGGACCACGACCTGAGCCGAAGGCAGACGCTCAACGACTGAGCCACCCAGTTTTGCCTAAAGTCTTTGGAATAGATTCTTCCTTTCCATAAGTCAGAGAACCCATTATGTCTACTCTGGTATTTTCAAATGCAGAAGCTGCAGCTGTGGGACAAGAAAGCAAAGTCTTCTACTCTTTCTTTATTAAGCCAACAATCCACCATGCTCTATACCTGCATTATTCAGCATGGATAGGGGTTCTGGGTGTTGGACATAGCACAGTACCACAGGAGAAGGAAACGAGAAGGCCCTTCATTTATTCCTTCTCTAACATTTTTCGTTTATGTACATCTGAGTTTCTGATGTATATCATTTCCCTTCTCTCTGAAAAAAACTTCTTTAACATTTTAACTTCTTTTAACATTTAACATAATCTGGTGAAAAATTTCCTCAATTTTGTTTGTCTGAGAAAGTCTTTATTTCTCCTTCATTTCTGAAGGTTAACTTCACTGCATACAGAACTCTAGGTTGATAGTTTTTCCTTGCTTGCTTGCATGGTTTCTGAAGAGAAGTACCATGTAATATTTATCTTTGTTCCTTTCTAGGTAATTTCCCCCACCCCCGGCTTCCTTCACTATTTTCTCTTTGATTTTTCTGCAGTTTGAATATATATTTAAGTGTAGATTTTGTGTTATTTGTCTGCTTACTATTCTCTGAATTTTCTGATCTGTGGTTTGGGATCTATCATTACTTTTAGGAAATTCTCAGCTATTACTTCAAATATTTTTTCTGTTCCTTTCTCTCCTTCTCCTTCTGATATTTCCATTATGTGTTATACCTTTTGTAACTGTCCCACATTTCTTGGATATTCAATTTTATTCAGTTTTCTCTCTGTTAATTCAGTTATTGACATTTCTTTAAGCTCACTGATTCTTTTCTCAGCTATATTCAGTTTACTGATAAGCCCATCAAAGGGATTCTTCATTTCTGTTACAGCGTGTTTTAGTTCTATTTCCTTTTGATACTTTCTTAAAGTTTTTTTCTGCTTACATTTCTCATCTGTTCTTGCATGTTACCCACTTTTTCCATTTATAGCCCCTAGCATATTAATGACAGTTGTTTCAAATTCCTGGTTCAATAATTCCAACATCCCTACCATATCTTAGTTTGGTTCTGATGCAAAAGAACTGTGTTTTTTGTCTTTAAGTATGTCCTTGTAAGTTTTTGTTGAAAGATGGACAGGATGTCCATCAGCAACTGGTACTGGTTCCCACAGAGATGTCTGCTCCCGGACTTCTGCTCTGGTTAAGCTGTGATTCTCTGTTCCTGCCTATATCTCTCCAATTTGGGGAGCAACAGTTTGCTGTAACTCAATTCTGAGATGGAAATATATATATAACTTGTAACTATTTTGGCAGAAACCTTTCTAAACTTGTCTAAATTTGTCTTATAATAGCATATGGAACATAATTTAACTTAAGGAATCATTCACAGCCATTATCAGGATCATTAAAGACTGTTTTGTACATGTTCCTGGGTTATTATTTCAAGCTGCAGTGTTTTATGAGCTTGCTTTTTATAGTCATCTCAATTGATGTCAGACTCTTACTGATTATTAAAAGCAGGGTGCCAGTCTCTGATGAATCTATTTCCTCTCCTTCTAATTTGTTGCTTCTAATCTGCTGCACTGCTCCTGGATGACAATCACTCTCTCCAATTCTACTCCTGTCCTAGTTTTTGTTCACTTCAGTTCTTAAGCATTCCTCCATAAAAGAAGTCAGAATGGTGTCCAGGAGCTCCATGTGTCCTAGCTGCCCTCCACATCTCCACTAGGTCAGGAACAACCCAGAGTTTCTTGTGATCCTCCAGGCAAGATTTCTTAACTGTGGCACTAGTCATGGTTTGGACAGGGTCATTCTTTGTAATGACGGAGGTCCTGTACAGAGCAGGATGCTTAACAGCATATCTGGGCTCTCTGCACTACCTAACAGCAGCACAACCCCAATTGCAATGATTAAAATATAGCTCCAGACAATGCCAAATGTCCCCAGGGAAGGGGAGAGGGTCACCCCCAGTTGAGGACCAGTGCTCCAGGGATTAGACTGGAGGCCAGAGATCTGGGTGCTCAGGATAAGACCCCTCTTCCAGAGCCTCTGCATCACCTTGGAAGAGCAAGAGTGAGGCCTGGATCTCAGCATACCCCTGACAAGATTCCCACTCCTCCTGCCCCTCAAACTCCCAAGCTCACCACCATGATCTTCCTTAACATTATGTCTTATTTACACTTACCTGAGCCACAGGAAGAAACCCTGACTACTGATCACCCCACATCCCCAGGCTCTAATCCCTATTTATTCTGACTCTCCCTTTCTGGATCCCTATCTATTAAAATACTAACAAACCAACTCAGAGGGAAGACTTAATTGTGACAGGTTTTCACTTTGATATCTGTGGTAGCCCTCTAGGTTCCAGACAAGTGCTGATGTCAAATAATGACCAAAAAGTATATATACAAAAGCTCATGAGTGGTTATCTGCTACCTCCTTGATCCAAAAATAGGAAACAGAACTATCGTTTTTTGGTTTTTGTTTTTTTAGTAATCTCTACACCCAACGTGGGGCTCCTAACTCAAGACCCCAAGATCAAAAGTCACATGCTCTTTCAAATGCGTCAGCCAGACACCCCGAACTGTCATTTGTTTCTAATCAAATTTTATATTGCTATGCTAGGTTCAAAGACTAACAGAACTATCAAACTCCAAACTAGAAATTATGCAAAAATGCCAAATTGGTCATAATTCATATGCAATCAGCCAAATTTGAGTCATTATACCTAGATCAATAACTCTAAGATCAAAATGAGTTTTTTATTGCCACAATAATTACAGAACAGGTGATCCTAACTAAACGACAAAGACTGTTAACATGATTACTTCCTTTCTTCATATAATTTGGTAAAAAAAATATATATATATATAAGGAATTTGTTTTGCCTTAAAAGTGATTTATTTATTTATTCTTTCAGTTAGCTAGCCTATGGGCCATTTTCCTCTTAAGAGTTCACACACTCTGTAAAAAAATTATCTTGTACAAAATGTGGACTGTGAACACTTCTCAAAGCTTAACAGTGAAGATGAATTTGGACTGTGGTAAACAGAAGAAAGAGTATCTCCAAAACACAATAGTAACTTCAAAAATAACTGGGAAGAGAAGGGGGTTAGCTATCAAATGCTTTCTCTAATACTCTTTTCTAGGTCAGATTTATGCCTCTTCTCATCGGTGATAAGGATCACTGCCCTACTGATCTCTGCTCTCCTCTGCTACTAAATCCTGAAGCTGTGATACAAAGTCCTAGTCCATGTATTAATCATGTTTTTTTTTTTTTAATTTTCTGTATTTTATAATGCTTTGGCATTTTGGGGCGTTGCAGACAAGGAAAGGAACTGCCCCTCTGAGGGTTAACTAATTCCTAGAGATAGCCAACAACTTGCCAGGAGCATACCCCTGCTACACAAGCCAACCAATCCAGAGTCCACACCCACCCTTCATCAGGCTCCTACAGTCCAGGACAACACCCCCCTGTCCTAAACACCCCAAGGCCAGACACCAGACAACTAAGGACCACTGCATAAAGCAGAGCCTGCCAAAATCAATCCAATCCTAAACTTGCTCAGCTTGCCTATTGTGCTTGCCTGTTCCTTCCAGAGAAAACCATAATAAAGGCTCTGGCCCGTTCTTACACCTTCTGCCTTCTGACCAACCCTAGTACATTCCCCAACCCTGGCTTCCCCTACCCTGCCCAGCATGGTATGTCCCCTCCTCTTAGGGACTGTGAATAACAAACTGTCTTTTTTTCCTTTCTTTTAATGTAGGCTCCATGCCCAGTGTGGAGCCCAATGCAGGGCTCAAACTCGTGACCCTCGAGGATCAAGACCTGAGCTAAGTCAAGAGTAGGATGCTTAACCAACTGAGCTACTCAGGTGTCCCTGTCTTTTCAAGAGCTACCTTTTCTCCTCATGTTGGCCTCACCATACCTGAATAACAATAAAATCTACATTTTCAATCTTTTCTGGGCTACTATGAGTAAACGCCAATCCTCCCTTTCACCCAAGAGTCTCAGGCTAGCAGGAAGGAGGAAAGGAAGCAAAGAATATTTAGAAATTCCTTAACTCTAAGTGCTAAAGGGAATCTGGCCATAGTAATGCTTTTATGTCATTTATCCAAGACAGATTAGTGACAGGAGAATCCAACATTACTGACCTCTGACTCTTGCAGAGTACATGAAGAGATGCTTTATTCATTCTAACAGAGATGGGTGCCATTATCACCCACTGCTTCCAAACTGACTCTTTGGAGAGGACAGGTGCTCCTGGTGACCCTGAGGATGAAGGGTTCTGCAATTCCGCACATTACACTTTACGGGGATCTTGACTACTTAATTAGTGGGTTGAAGTTTTCACGTGTAATGGACGGTTAGCATTTAAGGTGTACATTGAGGAACAAATATGGCTCTTGCCTTTAAGGTATTTTACAATATAAGAAACAACACAAATAACATCAGTAAAGGATGTAGCTAGCCATTAATTAACAGATAACACAACATGTCTTAGATAAGAAGCAAACATCAATTAATAATAGTAACAACAGTTATATCTATTGAACGCTTACTATGTTCTTTCCATGTAATAGCTTTTAATCCTCACAACTCCCCTGTGAGGATACCCCATTAATACTTTGTCCAACACCCCACAACTAATAACTGAAAGAGCAGGATTCACACCTAGGCAATTGGCTCTAGCGACTGTGTCTGCATCACACACACACACACACACACACACACACACACACACACACACAGATATCCTTCATATATGAAAATGGCACCAGGGCACCTGGGTGGTGCAGTCCAATAAGCGTCTGACTCTTGCTATCAGCTCAGGTCTTAATCTCAGGGTCGTGAGTTCAAGCTCCCAGCATGGAGCCTACTAAAAAAAAAAAAGAAAAAGGCACCAAAAAGAATACTCTTCACAAGTGCTAACAAGCTGACCTCTCAGCCCAGCTCTGCAGTGTGGATATGCACTAAGAGATGCTGACTGGCATTAAGGACACCAAAATTTTCATCAATACAAAGCAAATTGACTTATATGGGGTAAACAACACTGGTGTCATTAGACAACAATTTAACCAGACAAACCAATTTGTTCATCTGGGAAAGATACAAAATCAGTAGAAAAGCCACCTAACTAGGAGTCAAAAGACATATATTCATTTATTCAGGTCCCTTTAAACTCTTAGTTTTCTCACCTATAAAATGGGAATAATAGCTAGCTTCACAGGTACACTGAGAGGATTAAATGAAACCACGTATGTCAAAAATCTCTGCAAACATTAAAGCCCAATATAAAAATAACACAGTATTGCTCCTCTGCATAGGTAAAAAACCAACTTTAATTGAATCTGGAGGCTGGGTAAGTCATTAAATTTGTTGCCATGTTGAAGACTGGATGTGAAACTTTACAGGAGGATGACCTTAATCTATTTTAAGACTGAAGATGTTATTAACAGAGAAAAGAGAAAATTACAGAGTCTTGCCACATAATTTGGGTAAGAAAGCCCCAAGAAGCAGGAAGGAGAGGGCTGAATACAATACTGCAACTGTAAACAAAGATTAAGTCTCAAGAACCAGGGTGTATCAACTCCACAGCAAATGGGTAAACTATTTCTTTAAAGCCACAGCACTGTACCTCACAATCTGATGAAAAAATTCCAAATACTGTTTATGATACATACTCAGGATAGCCAAATACCAAGCTTAATATTCTAAACAATTACTATATTTTCTTGCCTCTTTATTTTTAACATATTAATTCCAATCCCCATAGATACAGTCCAAAGTATAATTTTCTTGCTTACATTACTTCAAACATCTATAGAGTTAAAGAATTTTGGTTATTTAGAGAGTTGAATATAATTTTGATTAAGCCAATAAACCTAGGATAACATAAAAGTAAATGTATATTACAGCTTTGGGCATAGGAAGACTAAGTTTGGAGTTGATGGAAGAATCCCAACAGTGAACACACCACATAGAAATGTACACCTTCTATAGGTTAATAAACGAGACAACCAAATTTAAAAGCCAAACAGTAAATTAGAGAAAATACTCAAAATAAAACATGAATAGCTTTATTATAAACACATCTCACAAAATCAATAAGAAAACATTAAGACTCAAAAAAATAAAGGCATAAGAAAGAAAATTCACAATGGAGGAAATGCAACCAATAAATATATGGAAAAAAAATTCAACCTCACAGAAATGCAAATTACAAGAGATTCCACTGTTGGACTATTAATGAAAAGTATTTAAGACAGTCATGACTGTCCACCGAATCTGGGTAGTGCTCTATGCACTGCTGGCAGCAATACAAACCATTCCAACATAAATACAAACATTCCAATATAAACCACTGGAAAACAATTTGGTAAAATGTGTCAAAGTCTTACAAATGCTTCTTTTGACTTGGAACATATTCTCTTTCTCTCCCCCTCTTTTTTTTTTTTTTAGATTTTATTTATTTATTTGACAGAAAGAGACACAGCAAAAGAGGGAACACAAGCAGGGGGAGTGGGAGAGGGAGAAGCAGGCTTGCCGCTGAGCAGGGAGCCCGATGCGGGGCTCGATCCCAGGACCCTGGGATCAAGACCTGAGCCGAAGGCAGACGCTTAACGACTGAGCCACCCAGGCACCCCATATTCTTTTTCTGCCCAACATATTAATTCAACAACTCTATACTTTATGCTATGATCACCACAGGTGTAGCTACCATCTTTTGCCATACAATGCTATTACAATACTATTGACTATATTCCCTACACTGTACCATTCATGCTGTGACTTACTCATTCTACAACTAGAATCCTGTACTTTTCACTTCCCTTCACCAGGTTTACCCATCCCTCCCTTCCCCCTCCCCTCTGGCACCCATCAGTTTGTTCTCTGTATTTATGCGTCTGTTTCTGCTTTTTGTTCATTTGTTTTGTTTTTTAGATTCCATACATAAGTGAAATCATATTCTATTTTTTTCTCTGTCTTATTTCACTTAGCATAATACCTCTAGGCCCATCCATGTTGTCACAAATGGCAAGATCTCATCCTTCTTATGGCTGAATAATATTCCATTGACTAAATATACTACTTCTTTATCCATTCATCCAATGGTGAACATTTAGGTTGCTCGCATATCTTAGCTATTGTAAATAATCGTGCAATAAACCTAGCAGTGCAAATATCCTCTCAAATTAGTGTTTTCATTTTCTTTGGGTAAATACTCAGCAGTGGAATTCCTGGATCATATGGATTTCTACTTTTTTCTTTTTGTATTTCTATTTTTTTAAAAATTTTTTGAAGAACCTCCATACTGTTTTCCACAATTGCTATACCAACTTACAATCCTACAAACAGTGCACAAGAGTTTCTTTTTCTCCACATCCTCACCAACATTTATTTCTTATCTTTTCTTATTTTAGTCATTCTCACAGGTAAAAGGTGCTATCTCTGTGGTTTTGATTTGCATTTACCTGACAATTAGTGATGCTGAACATCTTTTCATGAGTCTGTTAGCCATATGTAGGTCTTCTTTGGAAAAATGTCTGTTCAGGTCCTCTGCCCATTTTTTAATTGCATTAATTGGGTTTTTGGTGTTGAGTTATAGAAGTTCTTTACATATTTTGGATATTAACACCTTATTATTTGCAAATATCTTCTCCCACGAAGTTGCCATTTCATTTTGTTCAAGGTTTCCTTTACTGTGCACAAGCTTTATATTTGATGTAGTACCAGTAGTTCATTGTCCCCTTTGTTTCCCTTGCCTGAGGAGACACATCTAGAAAAATGTTCCTAAGGCCAATGTCAAAGAGATTAATGCCTATGTTTTATTCTAGGAGTTTTATGGCTTTAGGTCTCACATTTAGGTCTTTAATCCATTTTGAGTTTATCCTTGTATATGGTGTAAGAAAGCATTCTTTCTTTTGCATGTAGCTGTCCAGTTTTCCCAGCACCATTTATTGAAGAGACTCTTTTCCCCATTGCATATTCTTGCCCCTTGGTCATAGATTAATTGACCATATAAATGTGGGCTTATTTCTGGGCTCTTCATTCTGTTCCATTAATTTATGTGTTTATTTTTGTGCCAATACCATACTGTTTTGATTATTATAGTTTTATAGTATGTCTTGAAAACTGGGGATGTGATAACTCCAGCTTTCTTCTTTCTCAAGATTGCTTTGACTATTTGGGATCTTTTGTAGTTCCATATAAATTTTATTATTACTTTTTCCAGTTCTGTGAAAAATGTTGTTGGTATTTTGATAGGCTTGCATTGAATCTGTAGGTTGCTTTAGGTAGTATGGACATTTTTACAACATTAAGTCTTCCAATCTGTGAGCATGCTATGTCTTTAAATATGTCTGTGCGGTCTTCAATTTCTTTCATCAATGTTTTCTAGTGTCAAGAGTATAGTCTCTCACTTCCTTTGTTAAGTTTATTCCTAGATATTTTATTCTTTTTGGTACAATTGTAAATGGAATTGTTTTCTTAATTTTCTTTTGGCTACTTTCTTATTAGTGTATAGAAACAACAGATTTCTGTACATTAATTTTGTATCCTGTAACTTTACTGAATTCATTTATTAATTCTAACAGTTTTTTGGTGGCGTCTTCAGGGATTTTCTTTATAGTATCATGTCATCTGCGAATAGTGATGGATTAACTTTTTCCTTACCAATCTGAATGCCTTTTATTTCTTTTTCTTGTCTGACTGCTGTAGCTAAGACTTCCAGTACTGTGCTGAATAAAAGTGGTGAAGTGGACATCCTTGTCTAATTCCTGATCTTAGGGGAAAAGCTCTCAATTTTTCACCATTGAGTATAATGTGAGCTATGGGACTGTCATATAAGGGCTTTATTATATTGAAGTATATTCCCTCTAATCCCACTTTGTTGAGAGTTTTTATCATGAACAGATGTTGGATTTTGTCAAATGCTTTTTCTGCATCCATTTAGATAAATATATGTTTTTTTTATCCTTCATTTTGTTAATGTGGGGTAACACATTGATTGATTTGGGAATACTGAGCTATCCTTACATCCTGGAATAAATCCCACTTGATCATGGTTAATGATCCTTTTAATGTACTGTTGAATGTGGTTTGCTAATATTTTGTTGAAACTTAAAACATATTCTTGAAATGTGACCAATGAATAAAGTAATCCAAACCATGGGGATTATTAGGCATGAAGACTCCCATAATTGCAATGATTTATTACCACAAAGGGAAAAAATATAGAAACATCCCAAACAACTAGAAAATGATGTAACTAAAATGTGACGGTCCATCCAAGGAAATATTATGCAGCAAGTGAAATATGAAAAGCATGCCAGAGCAAGA
Organism: Phoca vitulina; assembly: GCF_004348235.1. NCBI lineage: Eukaryota > Metazoa > Chordata > Mammalia > Carnivora > Phocidae > Phoca > Phoca vitulina. The sequence continues at coordinate 1,281,161 of NW_022589734.1, forward strand.
GAATACTTATAACAAATCAGTTTTTAAAAAGAGACATACACATGTATATATGTAAATATATAAATCTGTATGTATTTAGGGAACCATTTAGCATTTTAGAATACTTACTTCTAGGAACTTTTTCTGTACATTTTAAAGTCATTTTGTGTACATATGTGTATATAATATATTATGAACCTTCCTTGGGATGGTCTCCTGACCAGATGTTTGGAAAAATTTCAACCTGCTTATCAAGTGACCTTTCCTGGACAAGAGCTTATTGTGAAGAAAGGGAAAATCGACCCAAGGGACATCACTCTAGCACAGAGAGCTTCTATTAGAAAGGCAACTGTGATCCAAAACCTGGAGGTCTATGGTCTGGACCCATATTTGGTGGCTGCCATCCTCCAGCACAATGCCAGACTAACACTACCATCACTCCTTCCCTGAAGGCCAAGGACAACCTACAGGTCAAAATTTAGGGAAACTAGGTCAACTATCTCAGCTGGCTGTTGCTCAGAAAGTATCAGCTTCATTGAAAATACATCCAAGGCTGAGAAAAGGCCCCCCAATCTGGCAAGAAGTGACAGGCTCTTGTTTCATGTAATGTATCCAGTGGAAATCCACACTCTCAGCTGGATATTTATATGAACATTTTCAGCTTTTGCAAATAAAAATATGTAATTATTTTTAAATATATGTTACACACTTATAAATATGTATTATTATATAATTTTTATATAAATTATGATTTTAAAATATATAGAAAAAGTTTCTGGAAGTATTCTAAAATGCTAACTGGTTTTATTAACAGTGGTAGTATCATCAGAGATTAAACAGTTTGTCCAAAGTCACAGCTGGTAAGTAGTAGAGTTGAGATTCAAAACCAGCCTTAGCTCTATGCTAATCTAACTCTCCATGTGATTTTTTTAACCTATTATTATGAAAATTTTAAACATACATAAAAGAAGAGATTAGCATAATGAACCTCCATGTTCCCAACACATTTTTATGTTGTTTTTGAGCCAGTATTTTAAAGCAAACCCTAAACATATCATATCATCCTAAATATTTTAGTTTGTATCTCTACGATGGACTTTCTACCCTACCTGAATTCATTTTTTCTATGTTGTCTCAAAAATTGTTATAGTTGAGAGGCACCTGGGTGGCTCGGAAATTAGCCTTCCAACTCTTAATTTCAGCTCAGGTCGTAATCTCAGGGTCATGGGATCAAGCCTTGTGTCCACCCATAGTGTGGACTGCTTAAGACTCTCTCTTCCTCTGCCCCCCCCCTTAAAAAAATTGTTAGAGTTGATGTGTTAGAATCTTGATCTAACCAATGCTATTAGAAAAAAAAAGAAAGACAAAGCCTACCTTTGTACAAGTATATATGCTTGTATGAATATGGAGAAAGTCTGAGATGAATAGACACCAGAGGTCAGCATTTTTGGGAGAATGAGACTGGAGAGGGTAGACGAGTCAGGGAAATCACATGTTTTCTACATTTTTATATTGCTTTCCCTGTGGCAGTGAGCATGTATACAAGTTTTTTAGAAATGCAGTAAGCCTTGGACACAGAAAGGCCAATTCCAGAGCATGGTATGGAGTGGCCCTTACGGATGGGGATACAAGGCAGTATACCGCTTCCTTAGGAATACTGACCACATAACGTTTCCTCTTCGCAATCCTGGACCTGTTCATTTCTCTTATACATTGATTTTCTTAGGAAAGGGATAACAAATAATATTCCCTACATTAAAAGAAAAAAAAAAAAGGAAAAAAGAATTACTGTACCAAGGTCCCTGATAAAGAATTGTCCTCAATGGGGTTGGCTAGGACTGCCTCATGTTCTTTTCTTTACTCCTAATACCTAGCCTAGGGCCAGAACAAAGCAGACACTCAGTAAAACAGTGGCTGGGCTGAACAGACCTGGGAACACATGGGCTCAACTGGCAACTCTCTTCTTTTGGCTCTTCAAGGACAGCAGCAAACCTTAGGCCATGTGGAATTCCAGCTATGAGAAACCACTGAGATGTGGTCTTTGAGATGGATGTCAGCTTGATCTGTCCCACTGCAAGATAAACACCATGCCTTCATTTTGTACCATGTCCCATATACTATTTTTTAAAATCAGTAAATCTATTTTTTAGGCTAAGATCAAATATAAACCAATAAATCTGTGCCATGGTAATCACCAAAAACTACTACAGAAATTGCGTCTCCTAACTACATCCTAAAAGTTTACTCAATCAACCTGTGACAACTCCTCTTAATACTCTATATGAAAGTGCTAACTATAAAGACAAGTTATTTGTTCATGCCACAGAAAAAAATCAGAGTAATCCAAATTAACCACAAAGATCTCAGCAGAACAACTCGTCTTCTATGGGTCCCCTCTGGGTGACACTAGGTCAAGTTCAAACATGGCCTCTAAATGTAAGGCCCCAGAGGTGAAAAGCTTGATATTCTATTACCTCTTCCATAAAGAATTACCTGAAAATCAGAAATTCTAATACGTAGGGCGAAATCTTTAATATGTGTCCTTTTCCGAAAAATATTTTTACCATCTAAATCAAAATTAGTTGGACCTCTCATAATTCTTTGCTTTAGAAAAAAAACTTATTTTTTTTTAAAGATGTTATTTATTTATTTGACAGAGAGAGACACAGCGAGAGAGGGAACACAAGCAGGGGGAGTGGGAGAGGGAGAGCAGGGAGCCCGATGTGAGACTCGATCCCAGGACCCTGGGATCATGACCTGAGCCGAAGGCAGATGCTTAACAAACTGAGCTACCCAGGTGCCCCGAAAAAATACTTATTTTTCAACCATCTTTTATTTCTATAAAATAAAGGCCAAAACTGACTTAAGTTTGATTTTTCAATTGTCAAAATCCACACATAAGAAAGAAGGGCAGAACTGAAAATATATAAAAAGATTCCACTTTTCGATTCTAAATAATGAAAAATCCAAATGAAGAGTAATTTTTGTCTTAGATTTAAAGATGAACTTGGGGGCACCTGGGTGGCTCAGTCGATTAAGCGTCTGCCTTCGGCTCAGGTCATGATCCCAGGGTCCTGGGGTCAAAGCCGGCATCGAGCCCCCTGCTCACGGGGAAACTGCTTCTCCCTCTCCCTGCCGCTCCCTTTGCTTGTGCTCTGTCAAATAAATAAATAAAATCTTCAAAAAAAAAAAAAAAAGGATGAACTTGTATTCAACAAAGATCCATTTAAAAATGCTACTTTAAAAATGCTGCCAAAGTATTGTACTTGAAAGACACTGTTTCTCTGCCCTTGAAAGAGAATCAACTGGTGTTGAGGCCAATTGCCACTTCAGTTACATAGAGCAAAACCCTGCTCCTTTTCCTGTTCAGTGTTCATTCCTGGAGGATTTAGCCCGATAAAAGCAAAGACAGGAATAGAGGGATTTGGCTCAATCAGGATTTATCCTTTTAGAGTTCTAGATCAAATTTCAAAAGCCAGTTAGCAATGACATTGGTCAGTTCAAGACAGGTTGGGAATAGGTCCCTGCATGACTGACTGCTACAAAGAATGGCTGGGTGACTGACAGACAATACACACACATGGCATTTCTATCAAATATAAGCCTAGAGCATTTCATAGCTTCTACTGAATATTTCTGAGTTTCTGAAACATAAGTTCAATTCTTTTTATAATGTTTACTTGACTATACCCATCACTTACCAATGTTTTCTTTCTGTATATATAGAATTTTCTCTTGTCAGGTAAAAGACATAGGGTAATGACTGACACTATGCACATATTTTGCCATAATCAACATAAAAAGTTACATAATATGATTGTATTTATATAAAAATTCAGAATAAGTAAACCCATAAAGACAAAGTAGATAAGTGGTAGCTAGAGGAGGGGTAATGGAAAAGGATTGATAGTGGGCTCAAGGTTTCCTTTTGGAGGAAAATGTTCCAGGATTAGATAGAAGTGATGGTTGCACAACTTTGTAAATACAGTAATTTTGCTTCAGAATTCTTGGGAGAATTAGATTATCATTTTTACTGCAAACGTAGAATAGAACCCCCCAAAAATGGACACAAGAGGAAATACAGGATGATAGCATTAAAAAGAAAAAAAAAAAGCATTTGACACTACCTAATTTCCTAAAGTCTTCTGATTTAAGACCAAAGGAGACTAAAGAAGACCTTGGCCTTGGGCCAGGACTGAAAGGGTGCCAGGGAGCAGGGAAGACTTTACCCTCCCAGTGATGGAAACTGAGTTCATTTACTGAAATTCAGGGTTAAAAATAACAAGGAAAGTTGTTGAACAATAAGCTACATATATTAACCCCTCTGGAAAACATCAGTGGCCTAGACTTTCCAGTCCTGGACAATACATCAATAATACCAGCTCCATTCCAGCAGGACTGTGGGCAAGACGGGGAAATAAAGAAGCTAAACAATGCAAAATCCCAAGTGATATTAACAGTCTAGTGTTTACTTAAATGACAAAATACTTGATCATCTCAACAATAACGTTCAGAAGTAAGAGAGGAATAAAATCAAGACACTACTGCTAATTTATTTATAATGAAAGAATTAGAAAAACAATTGTCCTAAATTTATACTATTGCATAAAAAGTTTCACTTGTCTCAACCTGTCAAATCTTTATTATGAAATAAACCAGTATCACTGCTGACAAATATAATAACTACAGTAAACAGGCATGCCAAAATCAATGTAGATTTTCAAAAAGGGTCAAGGTATCAACCGTCAGCTTAAATTGGTTAATTTTATTAAAATGGTTAAACATGACAGGCTGTCACAAAACTCCCAGATTCTTTTACATGAGCACAGTTGGACTAATTTGACCCAAATTTTGTATAATAGCTTTCCCAATTTCTAAAAGTACATCAACTTTGTCACTTATCTTAAAATTTCTGCTTTACTTCTCTAGCTCGACCTCAAAAGAAACTTCTACAAGGCCATATATCTTGACATAGTGAAAGCAATATAATCACAGCACTCAGCAGTGCTATTAACATTTCTGAGCCACAAGGGATTAAATAGGCAGATGCTATGGAAAGTGCCTGTTGGGAGAGGACAGGCGCAGAGTTGAGACTGCACCACAGCTGGGAGGGATTGAAGCTGCTAGCTATGGAATCAAGCTTAGGAGAAACTCTGGGCACAATTCCGGCATCCGAAATAAATTAAAGTAAACAGTCTTGCTCTCTCTCATCCACCCTGTTAGCAGCCTCTCGACTGAGTGGAGACCACACACTCAGACCACACAGCGCCAGCTGAACTCCTCGCACGCAACATCTACAAGCTGTCACTCTGCAGCACAGAGGGGAAAAGGAGGGGGGAAGGTTGAAGGGGGTGAGAAAAGAGAGAAGGAAAGAGGGGGAGGGGAGAGTGGCGAATCTCCTCTACATACAGCTGGACTGCTTGATATGTGGTTTGGAGAAAGGTAAAAACCTCCCTGAGAAAACAAGCTGGCCGTGGCCTTGTGTATCCCTGACCTGTACTCCCCCATATCAATTTAGTAGCTGATGAAGGATTAACAAAGCACGCATTTAACATCAATTAACCTCCTATCCATCACAGGTCAAAAGAGAAAATTACCATTATAAAAGCATTTCATTAAAATAAAGAGGAAAGGCCACATTTTCTTATAATTTATAATATATACTTAAATAAGTGCATTTTCTTTTAGATTTATATTATGTTAGTTTTAACCCATCTGCCTCTTTTCCTTTAATGAAGCACACAAAATGAATTTACAGTGTTTCTGCAACAGAGGTCAGAAAAATTTAATTTTATAATTTTCCCATATTTCATTGTGACGCAATCTTTAATTTCCCAAAATACTTATTGGTAGAATAAAAGATGGAAAATTATTTTTTACAAAGCTTCAGACTAAAAATACATTAAGAAATAACTAGTAGCAGTGATATTAGGAAAAAAGAAACAGAAAAATGGAAACACAAAAGTAGCTTTAGAATGATTAACCAAATTTTTTTTTACTACTTATTAAAGAAGAATTTTGCTGATTTTAATAGCTAACAAGAAATGTGAAGAAACCAAGTAATCTTACCCTGTCAGGTCAGCTAAAGGGATAAGACCAGGAGTTGGAATAACATAAATTCTGATTCACTGAAGACTTGGAGAACCTTCACCAAATAGGCCAAGGAAAGCCTGATGTTAAAGCACTATTTTCTTAGATCAGTCCACAAAAAAGTGAAAATTTTCCGCAAAAAAAATAATAGCAACAATTAAAAAAAAAAAACCTCCCAAACTCCACCCCTCCCCATGCTACTCAAGTTAGCATCACCAGAGAACAAATCAGAAATACAGAATCTCAAGACCCCAACCCAACCCCACCTACATTTGAGCCAATTCTGTGCACATTAACATTTGAGAAGCACTAGATAGACTTATCCTGTCCAGAGCCATCATGGATCCAAAGGATCCCAGAAAAATCTCATTGCAGAGATGCCTAGAGAGTTTCAACAATAAAATTACACTCAACTAGACTCTCAGGCCACCCAGCAACAGACGCAAATGTAGAATTCACCACATCCTCCTTGAGTCATCTTCAACCTATCCTAGAATAGACTTGCCTCTTGGGGCTGGGCTGGGCTAACCCCAGAGGGATCTCCTAGAGATATTGGAAAAGGATTTTAAAGAATGGTAATTTATTTCCTTCAGTTTTCTGTAAACTCAGACTCTACTTTTCCTGTGCAGGGTCAAGGTCAAGTTATCTCAGCACAGCCACACATTTTACCATCTAAGGGCACAGGGTGGGATAAGTCTCAGAGACAGGGTCATGAACTCTTCCATCTAGCTTTCTAAATTAATCATCTCTCTCCTGCTTCTCAAAACCATGGTCAAAAAAATATAATCATGCACGAATCTGAAAGGATGTATAGGGTATAAATTGTGCTAAGAATCACTGGTCTCAGAAGGGACATCTGCAGAAAGGAAGGACTGAACGAACAGATAAAGCATCCCTATTTTCCCAGCTCTCGCTTTAGACTTCTTTCCTTCATCACTCCTACAAACAAAATATAATTTAAATACACTATGTTTTTAAGTGAAAACATAAGTTTTTATGCTTTAATTCATTTGGGAATAAAGAATAATTTAAAAAATACAACAGATAAATGGCATTATATATATATATGTATACACACACACACACACACACACACACACGAAAAATACCTTCACTCCTGCTATAATGTTTGGGATTAAAGGGAAGGGGATGTACATGAAGTGACTAGGAAAGAATACTGGAAGCTGGATAGTATATAGGGGAAAAGCCTGACGATTTGGCACTCTAGAGCTCCCACATAACTGACCTGTTACATAAATACTTGAGTTCCCAGCTAATCTCCTAAAACGAGCACCGGATTTAATTAGAAGAGTTAATTAAAAGTCTCCTCCTTTATTTCCCAGAAACTATAAAATCTCCTGCCTTAGCAGGCTAAGTCTTCATAGAGGACAATGACCTTCACTACAATTCAAGCCAAAGCTTCACTACTTAGGTCTAAAGGTGGCTGGTTCTCTAACTCATGCCACCAGACATTGATGACATACTGAAAATGAAACAGGCCAGTGCAAATCCACCCCCTCTTCTACCACCCTCCAAAAACACAAACAAAAACAAAAATTTCAAAGAAGAAACACCACTTAATGGAAGAAGGAACAGTAGTTCATGTAAAAGCATAGCATCATTCATTCATCAATCTATTGCCAACTGTACCCATGTCCCTTACCATTCCCTCTTTATTAGATCTACATTGGGTGAACAAAACTTTAGTTCTTGGTATTTTATAAAACATAATTTTTTCAGAAAAAAAAAAGTATCCTGGTGTGTTTTTGTTTGTTTTTTCAGAAAGATCACGTGGACAATACTGACGAAGTCATTATCAAATAAAATTGATTTCTATCTTTGTTTAGTCCATCAAGAAGGTTTGGGATATATATAGAGATTGGTCACCCAGCACCTCAAAAGGTGACACTGCTGGATTCCTCGTTAAAGAGATAGATAAATTAGAATTTAGAATAGGTAACCCTCAGATTGTTCAGTCGAAACGAATATTTATTAAGGACTTGCTATGTCCCAAGCATTATACCAGGGAAATGATGGGAACAAGATTTTGTGACAAGAAGGTCAGGGATGACCCTGACCTTCAGGAGAGTGATGGGTACTGAAACCAGAAAGCAGTGGGATAAGTGAGAAATTGAGTATAAATAACTATTTAAGAAATCTGCCTGGGAAAGAAAGAGAAATTTTAACAGAGGAATGTGAAATCAAAGGAGGATGCTACTTTTGTACTGTTATTATTTTTCTATTTTGCTTTATTGTTGTCTGTCTCTAGGCATGTTTAAAGGCTGACAAGAATGAGCCTTTGGCAAGTGCTCTCAAAGGCAAGAGTGGATGGGGTACAGAGATCTGTCTTAGGGTAAATGCAATCTCTTTCACTGTAACTGGAGAAAGAGGAAAGGTTTTTTGGAAGAAAGAGCATGGGATTCTCCACTGATAGTTTTATTCGTTGTGAATTAGGTGGCAAGATTATCTGCTAAGAGTATAGATTATGTGAAAGGATGAGAGCTTTGAGAATAGGAAATGCTTAAAATAGATTCTGCAGAGGACAGAAGCATGAACTGACATGGAAAACTCTAGAAAATTCTTTGATGGCCAGCTGAGAATGGTGATCACGGATCTACAGGAGTACAGATCTAGATGCTAGATTTTCCCCCGCTGCTTTCAGCAGCTCAGTTCAAGCACTAGAGAAGGTAAAGAGCTGAAATGGTCAAGGGCTGAGAATTTGCCACCAAATGCTACAGAAGGATAATGATACAATTGAGCATTCTGATATGAGAGTGACCAAAGATGAGGTAAAAGAGTAGGTGTAATGCAGGTAATTGAATAAGACACTAAGCAAGGAGTGGGAGATCTGAGCTTTGGATTTCAGAAGTGGACTAGTTTCAGGTGGGGGCACTTCAGTCCTGCTCCCCCACTCCCAAGCACATCTCTGGCAATAGCCATACCTCTCTGCTGTGGCTCCAGCTCTCAGCAGGCTGTAGTTTGTCCTTTTGTTCCTTTTACTTGTCAGTTTCTCTTTGGGCCTCACTACCCCTTATTTGTTCCCTAACCCTGCCCACACCTCTGCAAGTAGTCTCTTTATTAAAACCTCATTTGAACCATCTGGCATGAATTCTGATTCCTGCTGAGACCCTCATTTATTCAGATACGCATCATGTCAATCACATGGGGCTTTCATTAAAATTAAACTAAAACCAAATACTCCTGGCTTTTAGTCTTGTTTTGTCTTTCGGTAAAATTGTAATACAGTAAAATTTAAAATCATCTACCCTCCAATATCACATAACTTTGTAAGTGGAAAAGGCCTTTAAAAATCATCAAATCTTACAGATGAACCTATGAGCCAACCTTGCCAAGAACAGCACAGCCAGCAAGTAGCAAAGGGAGAATTCATTCATCGTTGCACAATGATTATTGAATGCTAACTTTGTGCCAGGCACCACTCTAGGTGCTCGCTTGGATCCACCTTATGCAGTTTACATTCTAATTAACTAAATTCCAGGTTTCCCAAATCCCAGTGTCCACTCTTCTTTCCACTACTGGCACCAAGACTTATTTTAAGAAGGAAACAGTAAGTAGAAGGAATTATTAAAATCAAAACCAGAAATTAAGACTGGGATGTACCCCAGTCTTAAATATTACCAACAGTATTAAGTTAAAGAATGTTCATGAAGCTTTTGAGCAAGCCTAATACAATTTTCCTGGGGGAAAAAAATGCATGATAAATCAGTTCCAAACTCCTCTGCCTTACCTTCAAGGCACTCTATAATCCAAAACGCACTTACTTACCAGCCTATGGGCCTTTGTTTTTGGTGTACCACCCAGATATTCCTGTGCCTTCCCTATGAAGGGCCACATCCTCCCCATCAAGGTCTGACCTCTGTCTAACCCCAACAAATCCTTCCCTTCTCTGAATTCCTGCTATACTTACACTCAATATTATAGTTTAGTTCTTAGCTATTCTTTAATTGAGAGCAAAAATGCCCCTTCTGAATCTAGCCTAATATTTTATTTCTAATGTGTGTGTCAGTCATATGCTAAAATTGGGAGATACAAAAATGACCGAGACTAACCTCTGTCCAGCCAGAACTTAGCCTTTTGACAGATTATGTAAATACCAATAATACATATAGTCCTTAAGACAACACAGTGCTAACAGGTTATAGGATTCACTAAGCTGGAAAATTTCAAACCAGGAAGAGATCTTACAGATAATCTAGTTTTATATATTCCCTGACTACAAGAAAAAGGAAACTGAAGACCAAAGAGGCTAAGCCCATGCTATGAAGCAGGTGAGTGGTAGCTCACAGACCAGTATGTGATTGCTTTCACTCCTAAGCCAAAAAACCTTTTGACTACCTAATTTTCAAACTGAGAGCCAAAGATGACTATGGGTGTGTCCACAGCTTCAAGAGTCATATTTCTCTACAATTACTTTAAGTTTTTGTGTATCAAGAATAATTATTTTAAAATAACATAAACATACACTGAACCATGTGATAATAACAACACTACTACCATGCAATTTCACCAGGCACTCCAGGAGATCCATGAACATATTCCTCACCAGCTGAGAACAATCAAACATTCTAATATACTGCTTAGCAGAGTGATCAATGTTATTTCCCATACCAGTCAATTTCAAAATCCTCTCTACTCAACATTGGTCTAAAACTCATCTTTTCAATAAACATTTATGCTCCTGCAATGTGGTAGGTACTGTACTAGGATCCTGGCTACATAAAGATGAATAAATTGGATAATGCGTGAAAAAGTAATTAAAAGACTAACTATATAGATAACCAGCATTTCTTATACCATGGCCTAATCCTGCCACTCCCTGCCACTAGAATAATTATCCCAAGTCCTTTATTAGAAGACTGCCTTTGCAAAACTTTTTGAGTACCAATTTCATTTCCCATAAGATTCATACATAACAGGCTCTCAAATATTAGAGGAATGAATGAAAATTTAACTAAGCAGGTTAATAATTATCTTTTCAAAAGGTGATAGTTCACAATTATATTCAGTCAGAAAATTAAATGTTTGACATGAAAAAAAGAAATTTCTGAAACTTCCAAGAGTTATTCCAATTACACTGGGAGATCCTCTGCTTCTCTGCTTAAATTAAGTTCCTACATAAACAGAAGAGAACATTTGAGTAGTAAGCACACATCATCCTCTTTCTATTATCACCCTTTGAGTCAACATCTTTTAACACACAGATGATCCTCAGGAAACTTTTGACTTTCAGTTTCTTTGTTAGTGGAGTCAGTTACACAAAGCCTGGCCAGAATATACTGACTTTTATAAATAAAATATTATTATGTATTAGGAGACTGAGCCACATAACCTTAGTGAGAACTAGCTTTTCAATATAGTGCATCCAAACGATTTAATTAAGGTGTGGCTGATTCTTAAGTATTTTTAAAAGTTCTTGTCAGTTCACTCAGATTCTTTAAAAAAGAAACTTTCTCATACTTATTATTATGATTGACCTTTACCGATTAAGAATAGCTTATTTCCATTTAAAGACAAGCTTTTCAAGAACTGTTTCTTGGAAATTTAGGAAGTGTCTATTTACAAAATCTTGTGATACCAAGTTAAGCATCACCAGGCTTAAATGAGAGATGACACCGTGTTTGGGTAGGGCAGGCTGTAGAGCTTCAGTGCATGGTCTCAGAGGAAAAAAACTGAGTAACTACAGGCTAGTTACATAACCACTCTGGGCTTCCGTTTCCCCATCTGTAAAATGGTGATAATATAGAGCATCTACCCCGTGTGAGGAGTAAACCAGTCAGTAAATGTAAACGCTTAGAAGAGTGAATAAAGGCAGGTAGGCAATCCTCAGTGTAACTCTAATCTGATGCAAACCTAAGCAAAACATGCCTCACATTCGCTCTTCGCGAATAAATTCTTAACACCTGGCACAGTGACTACGCAGGGCGCAAGGGGCCGTGTGAGGCCGATTACAACCAACCCGTCGAGGGTCAGTGCTCTGGAGGCCCACGCCCGGCGCAGGGATGGGGGACTCTGGGCCTCTAGCAGGTGCCCAGGGAGGGCGCGGAGGTGGGGACAGGAACCGCGCCGCGCCTTCCTCCTCCAGGAACTGGAGAGCGGTGCAGGAGGTTGACACCGGCGCTGACGGACCACTTCCACCCGCCTCTCCGGGAGCGAGGCCAGCCGCCGGCGCCCGCCGTCCTGCCTGTCCGTGCCTCCCCAGTCTGGCCCTCAGCCAGGACCTCCAGACTCCAAAACATACCTCAGGCCTGCCTGCCGCCCCCTACGGCCCGCAACGACAAAGCTCCCCGCGACTCTCGCGAAGAGCTCCCGGGGAGCTGCTGCCCCAACCGCCAGCGCCTTCACTTCCGCCCGCTGAGAGCGCCGAGGGCGTCGATCCGCCGGGTAGTCGAGCACCGAGTCCTAGATGGGCCAAGCCGCTCTGGGAGGGGCGGGGCCGGCTTCCTGTGGGGCTGGAACTGGGGCTGGGGCTGGGGCTGGGGCTGCGGGGGATGGGTGGCTGGTGGGGCTGGCTGGAGCGTTGTGGGGTGGGGCTGAGGTGGCGGTGGGCGAGGAGGATGCGACCCCAAGGGGAGCGCCGCCTGCGGCGTCTGTGCGGTGCCATCGGATCACCTCAAGAAGGACGCAGGATGAGACTTCGTCCGTTTCTGGTGGGCTCTGCACGGGGTCAGGTCGATGTAGCTCCTACCTAGACCCTGGGAGGCCAGGTGACGCATGAAAATCACAGGACCGGGGAAATTGTGGAGGAGAATGCCGGGCTACAATCTGGAGACTGAAGAGTTGATGATTTACTTGGGGAACACCTCCCTCGGCTAGGCGCTGTGCAGGGCATTAGATATACAAAGGTGAATAAGGGCAGTCACTTCCTTTCAGGATCTCGCTGAGCTAAGGATAAAATGTGGCATGGTAAGAGGAAAAACAACGTCACTTAGGGAGAGAATGCAACAGTCTAGGCGAGAAATGACTGCCCTGCCCTGAAGAGACAGTGATGGAGATGGAGGGAAAGTGGTGTCTTCTGCTTTATTAGCAAAAGATGCATTAAGATCATCCGTGAAGGGGCACCTGGGTGGCTCAGATGGTAAAGCGTCTGCCTTCGGCTCAGGTCATGATCTCAGGGTCCTCGGATCGAGCCCCGCATCGAGCCCCGCATCGGGCTCCTTGCTTGGCGGGAGGCCTGCTTCTCCCTCTCCCTCTACTGTTCCCTCTGCTTGTGCTCTCTCGCTCTCTCTGTCAAATAAATAAATAAAATCTTTAAAAAAAAAAAAAAAAAGATCATCCGTGAAGATGGAGGATGGGAGGCATGGGAGGTTTGAGGAGAAATGGTGAAATCTTTGTCTTGGATATTGTGAAGCAAATTACGAAGAAAATGTGGCAAGATTTCCAGGCAGGGCTGAAAGCCCTCTTGGGATGTGTAGTCCTAAATTTAAAATGAAAGCAGTCAGTATACTTGGGTATGTTTGGGCTGCTCTGGTGTAGGTAGAGAATTAGTAGAAAATTAGTTGTAACTGAGGATTCAGTTTTACAGGGCAGAAGGAGCAGGGAACAAAGGAGTTGAAAGTCTCTACAAAGAAATGTTGTTATGGAGGACCACGGAGTTTAAACTTATGTGACAGGGTATTTAGAGGGATTGTTCTGGCTGTCCTGGAATTGGCCACTTAGACTATAAAAGGTGTCAGGTAACTGATCATATGTCCCACTCTGCATGAGAGAACTCTGTTGTTTTTTTTTTTTTTTTTTTTTTTCTGTTATCCTGACCTAACAAGAGTGCCCCTGCCCAAATGTCCCTGTTTGGACAATATGTAGTCACACTAAAGTCACTCCACATTATAAAGAGAGCCCCCAAACAATTGAGATCAGACACCTCTTCAAAGCTTAGAAGGGATTCTCCCAAGTGGCTCTAAGCAGGCAGGCTCTCTGCTGACCTGAGGCATACAGGAGCCTGTGTTTGCTATCAGAGTGGAGCTGAGCATAGGGACAAAGTTCTTGAAAGAGCTGGCCTGCCATTGGAACTATACATGATTATGAGTATGCTGTCTGCTTTTGGTCTAGAAATTCTCAAAAGTATGAGACCTGTTTAAGTAACCAGTTACAGCTAAATGGAAAAGAGGGTAGCTGTAAGGCAGACGCACAACCATGGAGAAGCTTTTTGCCATCTCTCCCTCTAAGAACTCAGACATGTGCCTCACACAGACTTCATCTTTGGCCGATTTGTATGTCTCTCGTGAATGCCCACCAGAGAACATCCACAGCAGAGGGGCTCAGAATATCCAGGATGATTTGACCACCCTCTGTCCTGGGCCACCCCAGTGTTTATACAGTGGGCCTATGAATGGTATAGCCGTGGTAGCAGGCACAGAGCTACCCAGACACGAGGCAGATCCAGATAGTGCATCCACTCCCTCCAGCTGCAGAGGCCAGTGCAATCACTTGGCAAGTTGATGTATTCAGACCCAGATACATATCCTGGGTTTTGGTTTGTCTTCCCTGCCTGCAGAGCCCTGACAAGCATCACTATCCAGTTACTCACCGTGTCTTATTTATCATAATGGGATTTCCCATTGTAACACCTAGGACCAGGAACACCCTTAAGAGTGAAAGAGGTATGACAAAGAGGACAATACAAGATCTACTAATTCTACCATACATCACATACCCAGAAGCTGCCACCCTGAGAGAACATTAGAATGGCCTCTTAAAGGCAAGCTAAGGCTCCATCTTGGAGATAACATTTTTCAGGGTTGAGATGCTGTGCTATGGAATGCACATTTTGAACCTAATACCAACATATGGTGCTGCGTGTCTGATAGAGTCCTGGCTCCTGTGGTAGGAGAGGATACTCTGCCAGGGAATAGATGGTTTCATTAAATATAAAGGCCTCTCCTCATTTGGGTTCCTCATTTAGGCAACAAAAAATGATCCTCATGATCAGGAGGAAATAGGAACAGGGAATATTTTTCTAGAACTCAGGGTGCTCACTGGGCATCTTTTCCATGCATGGTGATAACAGTAAATGGGCAACGTGGCAACTCTGGCCTAACAAGGGCCTGGCAATGGGCTCAGACCCCGCAGGTACAGAGGTCTGGATCACTTCATCAAGCAAGCAACATAGGCCAGCAGAAGTGCTAGATGAGGCTGACGGGATTCTAGAATAGGTGATAAAGGAGGAAGATAACGGAATCACTATGGCCTCAGGACCAACTGTAACAGGAGCCCAAAGCTCAGCCTATCAGTACTTCTGGTGTGGGTATGACTTGACATCAGCATGAGGAATCGGTGACAGAACAAAGTGAATACAACACAGCGTGCAGGGGGTAGACAGTAGCAGAGGCTCTACCCATATCTCTCTGCTGTCCCCTTTGCTCTCTGAAGCCTACTTTCCTGGAACGCATACCTTTTTGGCCTCAGGGCTTTCTTCCTGGACACAGGGCATCCTGGAAACACTGGAAAATTCATTGGCCCAGATGCAGGCTTCAGCCAAAGATAGGCAAGGAGTTGGTGTATCCAGCTGCCTCAATCCTAGGTTAGCTCAAAGGCATGTTATCCAGCATATTCCAGAACCTCCCTTGAGACAGAGCACCAGTGCCCTCAGGAATGCCTTCACAACACACCTTTTATTGGCTTCCTTCCCTTTCCCTCCTGACTTCCCCACTTCTTTTCTGTGTTTCCTGGTATCATCTCCCAAATTAAATACTAGTCCTTGAAACCTTATCTCAGAGTCGGCTTCTGGGGGAATCCAGCCAAGATAGTCATTATCATAGACCAAAAACAACTTATACTTATTACAACTCAAATATCTATATATGCTGAATGACAAACCTATTAGAGAAATATATCCTAAGAAAAGGTGATATTCTGTACAGATGCTTTGAGTTGTGGGATTTAGCATGACTCTCATTATTCTTCCCTTTACAACAGAAGACATGTCAAAGTGTTCCTCCAGTGTGCAATAACTCAGCTGTCCCAGGATCATCCATGTGAAAACACACAGAAAACATGAGTCAGAGACCTGGCAGCAGAGGTTGAAAGGAAATTAAGTCTTCTGTATCCCTGGCAGCGATACCCCGCTTAAAATGAAACTAAACCCTTCACTTGTCTCCCTTTTGGGTCTCAGTGACACACTGTTTCTCAAACGAGGCAATGCCGCCATTTAGCTGGTATGAATGGCTCTTGAGGATTCACAGATCTTTCCTGGATCAAAAGAATGACAATACTGTATCCCTGAAACAAACACTCAAAAGAGGAGAGAATCTTCTGCTAATATAAAAATTACCAGTGGTATCTTCTTTCTTTTTTACTTCAATTTCTGGTCCGTGTTCTAAAGCCAGCTGACAAATGTTAGGGCAGTATATGAAGAAGCAAGCCACAAATAATATCAGTAAACCTAAAATTGCAGTGGTAGCTGTTGGGGCAATTCAACATTGTCATATAACTATGACAGACAGAGTCCCTGTTTTTTAGATTTTTTTTTTTTTTTTACATTAAAAAAATACCTGAAGTGTTTCATACTGCATGGCCTATCAGTTTCTAATGGACCATACTTTATAGAATCTAATCCTCAAAACAACTGTAATTTGCCACATCTTAGTGATGCTTTTTACCAAAGACTGATAATTGTTTGGTCTCTGTTATCTCATATATTCCAAGCCCTTTGCTGGCAGATTTCTGTCTTATTCATTGTGATATGACAGAGCCTTACCATAGCCTATAAATATGTTGTTGTCTATTTGTTTACTTTTTTGTCTCCTTCCAGTAGGATATAAGCTCCTTGAGAGAAGGGACTTTATACTGTGCACCCCTGCCTCACACATAGTAGGTGCTGAATGAGTGTTTAATGGAAAACTAAAACTAAAAGTAACAATACCTTATTACAGCAGCAGAGTTGGAGAGATGCCTGTTTCCAGCTATCTATTCTAAAATAGTCTTAATGATCACTTAAAGGCACAAAAGATGAGCAAAATTTGATGTGTAAATCTTGACAATATATGAACATGGGAGATGTTTCACCCAATACCACTGAACTTTGTCATCTTTTGCTGGCGTCTTTTACGGTTTAAGATCACGAGGACAATTTGACATTCTCCAGTAATTACAACTCTGTTGTAGCAGTTCCCGGATTGGGCCTATTGGTTAAGGAAGCCCCTTGCATCATTTTGTTTTTACCTTAACCTTGCTATTGCGTAATTCTAGCAAATACCTTTAGGTAGATTTTAGCATCTGTGTTTGTCGTCAGCTCCAGAGCTCCATATGTGCAAAGTCCTCAAAATAGTCAAATGTCTCCACTCAATTTTACAGCAAAGTAGAGCTCTGTGGTTTTCTGTTTACTTGCTATTTGCATATTTTATTACGAAAACTGTAAATAAAACTGGATCTACATAGGGATATGGTGTTTCAGTGGTGTTACTCCAACCATATGGCCATCACTGCCACCCAGCACAATGATTCAGCTGTGTTTACCACCTGTGTTTATACTGGGTGCCTCTGGCAGTAGGTGGTATCTGTAGGTGGTCTGGAGGAGAACACAGAAATCGAGGAAAGTCACTCACCACCAGAGAAATATGAGAGATAATGAACCCGCAGAGAGGGATCTGGGTTAGAGTGTGAAATGACTCATTTCAGTGGCCAGGGGGTCTCCCTTCCCTGACAGACTACCCTGCTGCTGCAGAGTGGGCAGGGGTAATCTAAGTTCTATGGTTTTCTGTGAATAGGAATTTAGACCTCTTTATGTTCTGAATGAAGAATTTATAACAACATAACATTTTCACTTATTTTAAATTGCTAGATGGTTGGCATTTTTTGTTTTGGGTTTTGTGCGTGTGTTTGTAGAGGTGTTTTGTCTTTTAACATTTTCCACTTGAAGTTCCTGTATACTTCAGTGGGAACAAGGTCAATTTGCATTTTATCATTAGTGTCTGCAGTCATAGAAAAGACACAGAAAATGGTACCATATTCCCAGTTTATTCCACTGATGTGGAATTTCCCCTATTAGTCTGGGGCTTAAGGCAGCAGGCCAGTCAGTTTGCTGTCAAGAAACATCACCCCATTGGGAGCAGGAGCACCCGTTACAGTTTCACTTACAGGTAGGGAACCATGTTGCTGGCTTCTGGACTTTTGTATAGGATTGGAAACCTATCGACACTCCTTCATGAAGGCTTCCCTCTTCCCAGGAGTTTCAGAAATGCCTTGCATAATATTCGAGTGCCTGGCTTCACATCTCATTTCTTTTTGTTCTAAGATGACACAATTTTTGTCTGAGTCCCTTCATTACTCAGATAACACATTGGTTTCCCACAAACCCAATAAAAGATGTTAAATTCCCTAAAGGCAGTTTTCTCTGTGTTCAGTAGATTTCACTGAAAACTACTTCAGTAGTTTACACTGTTAGCTCAGCTGCACTCCCCTTACAGGTATTGAATGTGGTTCCTGAAGGCGATTACAAACTCAGTGTGCAGGACACCCACTCAGCGTGCCCACTGTGGCCATCTCCCGGCTGCTCACAACTGCGTGTCCTGGAGGACTTCTCCTGCCCACCTGCACCTAGCTGCCTTCCATGAGCTCATCTCCAAGCAGCTGCTGGTATTCTACTGCTGGCCAGTATCCCGGGCCTGTTCCCCAACAGGGCAGGGCTTTCTGAGCTCTCTTTATACTTTCCATGGTATGAAGGGATGAGAAATACACAAAAATTTAAAAGCCAAAGATAATTTCCAGTTCATACCTTTTTTTAAGATTATATTTATTTATTTGTCAGAGAGAGAGAGAGACTGAGCAAGCAGGGGGAGCGGCAGGCAGAGGGAGAAGCAGGCTCCCCTCTGAGGGACTTGACCCCAGGACCCTGGGATCATGACCTGAGCCGAAGGCAGACACTTAACCGACTGAGCCACCCAGGCGTCCCATTTCCAGGTCATACTTTAGACAACAGTCAGAACGCTTGTTCTTTCTGACTGAACTCTTCTAACAAAAGTAATAACATAGAGTATAGCCAGTTTATTTGAGTGTGAACTTATTTTTCCACCCCTGCTGGAGTTTAAGCAGAAACAAACTAAAAGAAACAAAAATATCCATGGTTCCTGAAAAATCAACAGTTGACTATAGAGCTGTTGGTTGATGATGGATGATAGATAGATAGATTATGTAAATATAGATTAATTACACTGAGAGTCCAGAATCCTATCTCTTGGGCCAAGTCTGATATTGACCCTGATTAGATGTGTTCTTTGACCTCTTGAGAGTTCCAGTTATCTCATTTTTAAAATAAGGTGGTTGGGTGGGAGAAATTTCAAAGTCCCTTTAAGCTCTAAAATCCCATGACTGCGCTTTTCAACAAACAACTATTCTGCAGTGAGTTTTGGCTGAACTGCAGGGCCTTCTCTCTGGCAACTTTATCTGGCCATCTGCATAGGACAGGGCATATGGGTGGTGTTAGTGGAGTTTTTCCAAATAACTCTATATGCCATGGTAGTGGATCATACTATTATTCTTGCTATCCAATTAAAGGAACTTTTTTTCCCCTCCTAGATACTTTGTTCTTTGAATTTGTTACATATAAGGCAATCCATTTTCACACTGAGAACTTCTTGGTTGCTTTCTCAGACCTTGAGGCAGATTGTTGGTCCTTTTCTGTTTCTGTAACTTTTTGCTCCTATGGTCTGAATGACTTCCACACCTCCTCAGCCCTTGCCCTGTGAACTAATTGCTTTGCTTCTTTGTTCCTGGCTAGGTTATTGTAGTACAAAGCCAAACCATAGTGGGCTAGCTGTGAAGTAAAGTAATAAAGAGGAAAATAATATAATGTTAAATACGTGGGTTGAATTTTCAATTTTGTGTTTTTATTGAATTCCTACTTTTCCATGAAGTACTTCCTTCTAAACGTGGCCACATTTTTTTTTTTCAGATCCTGGATGTGTGGGTCTGTGTTGATTTGCTTTATTAGTATGTTTTACATATATTTAACATGATGCATATTCATCCCACTAACATAGATTAGAAGGTCAAATGAATGCCACATATGAATGATAGATTTTAGCCATGCATATGCTTTCGCTCTGATTAAAAATAAAAAACAAACAAAAAGAGCTTTTTGGGACTGTAGACTTATGAGGATTCCTAACAAAGTTTTAAGAACAAATGGCGAGTATCTCTCTAATTTGTAACTATAATTTTATCCTAGAAATTTGTATACTCTGCTGTTTTCAAATTGTGAAAGAAAATTTCGGTGATTGTTGTTCCTTTCACGTCATTTTGTGTTTTGGGATATGTTTAAACGTGATTGCTATTGCTGTTAAGTGGCCTCCTGTTTGTAAGCATGTATTTGTTAAAACACATTTAGGAGGAAGTTTTCATTCCCTAGGAAAATCAGTTTTGAACCAGAATTTATAGACCATATTTTCCTTGGTTATCCTGGCTCACTTTGAAGCGTCAGTCCTCTTCTACTGTCCAGTGGAAAAATGACCAGCTATGGTGTGACAAGGCACAATGTTGATTAATATCCAGGAAAAAATATTAAACACCATCTAGTTTTCTAATGCTTTGCATAAATATGCTGGTGACTGCTGATTGTAAATTTGGCAGCAATTTTTTCTGGTAAATACAATTTCAAGCCAGAAACTATAATGTAAAGTAGAATCATTCAAAGGAAAAGGGGAATGAAATGCATTGCTATACCAGCCCTTGTCCTTCCTCCCCACCCCCCAATGGGTTTTGGCATGCTTTAAGAGAAATAAAAGATAAATTAATTCTCAAAAAATTTTGAGTGTTCTTCCTGAACAAGACGAGTCAGCTTTCCAAATCAAACACAGAGAGGAGCTTTCTGCATTTTTAGTTAATCTTCTATATTTATAGAATTTGCACATTGCTTTCTTTTCTGGGTTTATAGCACAGTAATTTTTTTCCTTTAAAGATGTCAGAGTTCCAAAGTCACCAAATCATGCACATGTGCATTTTTGTACATCAATTATACCTCGATGGAGGCGTTAATTTTTTTAAATGTCTCAGAAATCTTTGTTGCATCCTAGAGGCAGTGCAATTCTAGAACGCTACTCAAAAAAGGTCTGTTTTCTACATGAAACTAATCACTAACTGCTAATTCAGAGAGATCGTCTGTACATGCACACCGCAGCAAGGCAGGCTTGTTTTTCCAAATCAACAAATATTGACACAATGCTTCTTATGCTCCAGGCACTGCTGTTTTTTTCTACATGTCCTTTCTTGGTTTCTGCAAATTTAGCTAATCTAACATTAAGGTATAGAGGCATTAAAATTATTTTTTTTGCAGTATTTATTTTACAAAAACAAAATAAGAAAATCATATTTGAATGGTGAGAAGTAATGAGAATAAATGAAAGATCCTATTTTGTCTTCTTTTAAGTTTTGTGCCCAGGTCTTATTTGATAAATATTTACAATTAGGGCTGATACAAATCGACTGCCTAAGAAAATCTGTTGGGAGGGAAAAAACCTTTAACAAATAAGAAAATAGCAGCTAAAACTCTGAAGAATCCATCTTTCCTGATAGCTTTTCAAGCATAATCTAACACATTTAAATTGGCAGATTTTGAGTAGAACCAAATAAAGGACTGTTCTGTTGGTTAGACTTATGAGTAAACACAATTATATAAGCAATATTTGGAGGTGGAAATAATCCCAGGCACAAGGCTATTGACACAACTAATCTTTTTACAACACAAGTGTGAATAAACTCACTACTTTAAAAACGTGAGTGACCCAGACACCATTAAGCTTTAAATTTTTTAATGTGAACTTATACATACTGGAAGAAATATATATTGTAATTCACAATATGTGCATACATTTACATTATTGTGATCTCTATTGGAAATATAGAAATATAGGCATTTGTAAGCTTCATATGAGAATAAGTACACAATTAAATATACATCATTACTGCTATTTTTGAAAAGTGATAATGACAAATCATGCAAATATATTTTAAAACTATATGTACATCCTGATTAGGAATCGAATAACTACACATTAAACAGTTTTAAATTACCAGAAATGTTATATATTGCATGACAATTAATGAACTTAAATAACTTAGAATATTGACCTTTCTAAAGTATAATTATAGACTATAGTTCTATGCAACAGCAAATTAACTTCCATAAACTTGAGAGACTTTATATTTTTTAAAGTGGAAGTTAGAATATTTCTCATTGTAGGAGTATTTTAATGAACCACTCTTCCAAGATGTCTAAGTAAGCACTTTATTTAAATATGAAATATTTAAAAATTTAATAACTCTGATGTATGAATTTATGCTGACTTATTATCTTTTCAGCATATATGTAATAATTATTAATACAATTAATATTGCTAATAACATTTATAATTAATAATAGTCTTCAACTGCTGAGAAACACTTGGAAACAAAAACCTTCTTTAATGTATAAAATCTATGGGAGTCTGAGGTGTTAAAATCTTCACCCAGTTTTGGTTACTGACACATCCCACGTTCTTTTCAGGCCATTGTAAACATAACACACTCAGAGATCCTAATGGTCAGTTCAGGCAGTGCCCATGCTCCAGGGGCAGTCAGTAGATGGTGGCCACAGGAACATTCCAGAAGATGGAAGCAAGCAGTTGCTTTTCGAGTAATGGTAACAGCAGATGTCAACTTCTTATTCCCTTTGCATAAAGAATTCATCTTAGGATCATAGGGATGGATTATATCCTATGACTTTTCATTTCCTAAAAATCACACTTTCATAGTGAGAAGAAAAAGATGTTACAAAACCAGAAATGGCCAGCAGCAGGCAAGTGAGAATAATTAGCTAACTAGTCAAAATTTAAGAGAAGAAAATTAAGTGGAAGTAGAGGAGAAAGTTAAGTCAAGACAGACTGACTACAGTTTCTTCTTTCCTCCTTCTTTCTCTTCCTCCCTCCCTTCCTCCTTCCTTCCTTCCATTTTCATTTTTGAACAGAACAAATGGTTCTGAGAAAGTTAGAAGTCCTTTCTTTTAAACAAGGAACTTCCGTGACATCATTTTAGCTTTCCCTCTTGTTTAAGCTAAAGGCAGTGGCAGATTAAGGCAGTCCTCCCAAAACTGCCAAACAATATCCCTTACTCAAACTCAAGGGGTCTCCTAGTTTCTCTGGGCAAACCTCGCCTGGCAGGTTGTCCAAAGGCTTGCAGTGGGGTCAGGCCAGGAGTGAACGTCGTAGGTCACAGCCCACCACTGCCAACCACACGCACACACATACATGCACACACTCCCACATACTTTAAAAAAGACTGAAAACTTAAACTGAACTTGGAGGTAGCAGCTACTGAGAAACATTGGAATGGGGTGAGTCGGGGCAGTCCCTCTGGAAATCACGTTCCCCATGGTAGGTGTAAGGAACTGGGGGTGGGGAGCAGCTGCAGGGACTCCAGGTCTTCTGAATGTTTAGATTCCATTTTGTCTTAGCCCCGTTTTCACCCATCTTGTATCAGCCTGTCTCATCAATCACAGTTTAAATATTTATTTTCCCTACATCTCTTTCATCTTTTCTGTAAATTGAGGTTTTCAGCAGAATTCAATGTAAAAAGAATGCTGACAGCAGCATTCTAATTTTTTAAAATTTCTCTGATTAACACATTCCTCTTTTGTGGCTGACCTACTCATCATAGGAAGATTGTAAACTGGTACTTTGCTTTCAACAGCTCTTAAGATCATTCGTGGCCTATGTAACAGGAGAATTGTGTTTGGGAGAATTTGGGCGTCCTGACCACAAGACGTCTTCTCCCCCAATCTTGAAGTGAGTAGTCAGTCTACACTGGCAGATCTTTAGGCCTGGAGGTCTTACCTTGTTGTCTTAGTCATATTGCCCTCTTTTTGCCTCCGTCACAAAGTGTTCAGAAGAACCAGCTTATTTTTTCAAGAAAGAGAAATCAGGAACCTGGTTTATTTTGTCTTATGCTTTGGATAAACTAACCCAAATCAGGTGAGCTGTCAGTTGTTTACAGCTGAATGTCAGTTGTAGAAAACAGATACATAGATCCAATAATTCTATTATCCAACGTTGTACATATACCCCAATTTTCTAAGTTAAGTTTCAAGAGCAAGCAAAGATGAGAAGATAGTTCCTACTTACACTTTCATTTTTGGGTTTTTTTTGTGTGTGTGCACCCATTTGGTAACCTTGTCCCTCTTCAGCTTGCACTGCACATAATGTCCCACCCTCTGTTAAATAAATCTTCTAGCCCAGACTTTACATTTCTATTAGGAATAGTTTTGAAATTTTAGGAATTAATTTCTTTCGGGCAATACCTAAATTCAATTATGAATTATGTCTATGAACAAGTTGTAACATATACCCTGGAGTCACCCATCTCTACTGAAAGGAAATGGCAGCTCTTTGCTATACGCAGGAAAGGTAAGTCACCAGAAGTAGGTTTTGTTCTTGCTTATTCCATGAAGTACATTTCTTTTTTTAAAAAAAATACTTTAATTTTGCTCTTTGACATCTAGGGGAGAAATCATCAGCCATGCTAAAATTATTTAACTCTAGCAAAGTGAAAATGATAGAGGGAAATCTTAGAAATGTATCATTTTTATTTTTTGAAACTTTCTGTACAAATAATAAAACATGTCTTTCCCTATATCTGTTCAGATTTAACTACAAAAGGCAAGCCTGCAAATGAACTATTTCCCAGATGGCATTTATTTTCTTAAGGTATAATTTAACATAACAAGACAGACACAATAAGAGGCCCACTACTACGAGAAAAATGTTATGGCTGTGAAAATGTGATTTGCTTTTACCATTTTATTTTAGAAAGTCAAATGGGAAGAAAAACTACTAAGCAAAATATATTTGAATTTCCCACATTAATGTCTGCTATCCTGCTTTCTAAACCATTCAGTAGAGTGAAAGAGCTGCAATAGTCCTATTCTGCACGGGATTAAATATTTAAGCACAGCCATCTAAGGTTAAATATCTTCTTTATTTAAACTGCCATATTTTTCCTATTTTTCATACTTGATTCTATTAGTATGACTGTATTTTTAATATACATAAACTTATTTACCTTTAATATCTTTTCTTATTGAATTTAATGTACTTTTTTAACAAGTGAGCCTCAGAGAATTATTATGAACCTTAATTATATATGTTGAAAAATACTTTTACAGCTTATGAAGAGCTATACAAATGCAAAATGACCATTATTAATTGCACAGCATGTCTTATACAATGAGTTTCAAATATATTAATCAGTATCACATGGAAAACCATAATTATGTTTTTCAGCTCACATATATAAATTCAAAATAAGAACTTCAACTAAGCAATATTTGCATAGTCCAAGCAGATTTGTTTCCTTTTTACTACCTTTACTTTTTTTTTAAAATTATGTTATATTAATCACCATACAATACATACTACCTTTACTTTTAAGACAAAATGTGTAAGGAAAAGAAATCCTATTGATGAAGTATAGTAAGGCATTAATAAGTTTGTTCAACTGAGAAGTCAGATACCTGTATGTACTTATTCTTTATGTGAAGACATGACTTAAGTATGATTGTCATTGATTTTTTGACAATTTTAGTGCTATTTCCAATTTATAAAAAGTGACTCGGATTAGCGATTTAATACCGTTAATTGCTTGATTAAAATGAACAGATGTCATTTTTTATTTCCCAAATCAGTTGCTCACACTAAATAGGACAAATGGCGTTTAAGATTTTACTTTCAGCTCACAGCCTTGACAATCTTTGCTCTACAGAAATGTCTTACCATTTTCCCATTTTGAGGTTAATTGATGTACAATTAGTGTGCCCATCCATTATACCAATGGCAGAAATGCTATAAACCAAGGGAAGTTAGCTCTCAAGATTAAGAAAATAACCTAGACTTAGTCCTATTTTAAAGATACAAAACTGGAAATGTATTTGTTCCTCAATTGGCACACTTTCAGAGTTGAATTAAAGTAATTGCCTTTAGTAAATAACTCTATTTAACGTGTGTGTGTATTTCAACCATCCTAAATCTTTCTTTTAATATATCTCACTCAAAACGCATCAGATGCTAAAAATTCACCCCTCTATATACTCTTAGTTCAGAAATGAAAGCTGCCCACAACCACGGTGAAATCAAAAGTCAATTTTAAGGTGTAAATTCTATAAGCCATGTGTATAAATTTAATTTTTGCCAAAATTGTGTTTTTATACAAATTCACTGAAGTACAGTCCTCTTTGAATGTTAGGCAATACGAAATTTACAGCAGTGGTAGATTATTAGAACAACATGGTATAACATCTTGATAAAATTAAAAATTTCACCGTTAGCCTTCATATTCCTAAAGAAAAATGCTCATGCAGCACATGCGGGCTGTAATCGGTATGAAACTGCAGTGCTCCAGGATGGTGAAGCAAGGTTTTTTTGTTGTTGTTTTTTTAATGTATTAATCTGACAGAAAATTTGAGCCAATGCATTTTATGAAGATTTAGGCATGGGCAGTCAGTTGTTGAATTTTACCAAGTGATTTTTAATGTTACCTCCTATTTAGCTTTTATTTTCCCCAGTAATTGAGCACATTACCACGTTTTCTCCTTTTCAAGGAGAGTAAACTTGTCTTTTCAGTTGCATGAAAAAACAGGCATTTCTGATCGCTTCCATTTAGTTACAATTTATAAAGGCAGTACTGCAAATTCAACCCCGGGCTACAGTCTTCTTTTGTTGTAGGTCTGCGTGCTGATGGGGACTGGCTTTTCTTCTCATTGTCCTAGTTTGAAATTGAAACGCTGCACTGCTGAGAAAATGCCATGAAAATATAACCCACTGCATTCCAGGAAAATAAATAAGCAAGGCCACCCAAATTTTCAATTAGTGCTCGTGCTGAATGCAGGAAATGGCAAGAGATCCGTCCAAGGCGCCCTAGGCCGGGTCGTGGACACGGAGCAGTGACAGGAAGACTGGAAAGGGGAAGGCAGGCCCAGTGTGAAAATGGCTCGTCTCCAAGGAAAACTGCCTGCTAATAGGGCCAGTACCGACTTCCTAAAGCAGACCAGTGGGTATTACATCCTGACCAAGGGTACTGCTCAGCTTCAATATTTGGAACTTTAATGGTGAAGTAACACTTGAAAGTTCTAGTGGCATTACATATTTTATGTCATAGGCTTATTAAACAATCTCAGTATCCCCCAGAAACAGAGTTTTAACCACCGGAAGCAGCAATATTTTGGACAGTTGGTGAAAATTATAAAATGCTTTTTGATTTAAAGTGTTAGCCATAAGGATGGATTATTTCCCACTTGGTGGCATTGCTAACATACCAGAGCCAGTGGGGGTCTGTGAGGGGGCGGGGACAACTGGTGAAGAGGCAAAGATGTCTTTTCTCTCCTGAGTCAGCGAGACATGTAAGAAGACAGATTTCTAAGAGAGGTAAAAAGTTATGGTTTAGAAGCCCCTTTCCTTGAATGTGTTTTTCTGAAATTCTCAAGTCACTCGTTTGAAGGTAATACTTGAAAGCCTGAAAAGGAATGATAGAAAACAATGGATTCTTCAGGGATCATGTACATGCAGACTCCTGCTTTGTCATTCTCTTACTTGCTTTCTGTTTCACTTCTCAGACCTTCACTACAGCATTTGGAGTTTTACAGCTCATCATGTTGAAGTTAGTTAAGGAAAAAAGAAAAAAGGGGTTAGTTTTTCAGCAGCGTGGTGTTGGTTGAGCTTACAAAACAGCCCCTATCATTTTGGATGGATTTTATCTGTGTTGTGGATCTGATTGTAAATTTCAAGCTACACTAAACTCTTTGATCACCTGCACACCGCATTGGTAAAAAGTAAATCTACACATTTGATTTATTCTTACAACCAAGAAGTGAAATAATTGAGGAGCTACTATGGACTACAATTATTAAAAGAAGGAATAAAACACAAGTGATCTCACCAAGCTACAATTATGTGGGCAGGAAGAATGATATGGGTAAGTAGAAGACAAATATCCATCACTCCAGCTGAAGATTAAATGTGAAATTCAAATTATGCTTTGTAGTTATTTAAATAAAAACGCTGTGTATTTGTGCTTAATTTAGGATAGCTTTTTAAAAAATGATTATTCATTACCTCACAAAAACAGTAAATGGGAACAAAAAAAGCACTATTTTTCTTCTTAGCTGATTCCCTTGACTTGAGGGACTTTTCTTGGCAAATCAACTATTTTGTTAGTTTTGAAAGGCTATCATTTCCTTTTCACAGTAAAATCAGGAATTTCATTTTTATACAATACTGCAGCATTTCCTATAATTGAATTCTAACAGTTGGGGAGTGTGCTCTTTACCTAGTTTTCCTATAGAAAAAATAAGGAACAGAAAAAAACCCAAGCTTCTTTCTTTTTGCAATAGTTTAAAAGTATATTTGTCTTTAGATTTAGTAAGGTAAGCAATTTTCAGCCATAGGGAAATGCAGAACTGTGTCCTGTCATAATATATGCTTTCGGTCACAGAGCTGTTCTGGAAGGAACTACCCCAGAACTGGAGCATTCCCAGCCTTGGTTTCCCGGCTTGCCTTCCTCCCTGCTCTCATGTGCTTTGTTTTTCATTTCTTCTCTTTTTTTCTCTCCCTTCACCACTGCCTGAGGCTCTCAGTGCTCTCCACATTCTGCATTGGAACCTGCCTCCAGAAAATTATCTAGTGAATTTACACAAATGTGTAAGTTATTCAAAGGGTTTAACTTATTTATTTAACAAATGTTTCCAAGCACCATACTCGGTGAGGTCTCTGAAAAATATAGAAATGATACTGGCAATTGTCCTTTGGTTAAGACAACCAAACAAATAACCATAATGCAAGGCTTTCGGCTTAATGGCAGATTTGGAAGGGACCTTGATACCATGTTGATCAAACCTCTGATTTTATAGATGAGGAAGTTAAAGCCTAGAGTCAGACAATTGATGTAGTCACTTTTCCACTAAAACTCAATAGAAACCTGCTGGTCTAGTGTTCTTTCTGGATTGCTTCAATATCCAAATCTTTCTCTTATGTTGTAGTGGATGAAATTGTTGTTTAAAATATTCACTGCTTCTCCTACAAATTTCTCCCTCTGAGGGAATTATATGCTCTCAACCCATTAATGTCAGTCTTGGCCACGGATTTGTTTTGACAATGCAACAGAAGCAAACGTGACCTGTGCCCTGTCCAAGAGGAAGAAAAATCATCACATGGTCTGTCATCTTTTTTCCCTTCTTTTGGGACATCTGCTTTGTTCTGAATAAAGCTAATTCTTTAGCCTATGTCCTGGGAGAGAGAATGGATGGAGCAGAGCCACAGCCAAGAAAGATGTAATAGGAGTAAGAGAGAAATCTCTGTTATAAGACTGAGATTTCAGAGATGTTTGTTATTGCAGCAAAACACAGCCTCAGCCAACTGATACATTCTGTTGCTGTCAAAACAGAGATTGCTTGGCCAGTGGTTACCCATTCCATTCTGTATAGTTTAACCTTGATCAAGATCATTATATATGTCACAATGCTAGTTTTTTGTACTACGATCAAAAAGTGGGTTCATGGAGGGCAGACGCCCAGTGCTCTGCTCCAGGATTCCACAGATGGGTCTCATCTCTTTAGAAGCCAGCCCTGGATGAGAAGGGCACACCCAGAAAATTATGGATCCCACTGTTTAGGTTGGTAACTGGGTGCATATACACCTTGAGGTACATTTATTTGACTGAATTTCAGAAACATCAGTTTAGCTGCCAAGAGAGGGAGAAATTCTCCAGGAAAAAGGAGGAAGGTGACCTTTTTTCTCTTTGGAAACTCCAGATGACCTTGACCTGAGCCATGTGTTCTTGAAGGAAAAATCAGAAAAAATTGCCATGACATAGGTTAAAAAGGTTGATGTATTTTGAAGATTGTAGGAAAGCAAGCACAGAGCATGTTCAGATGAGGGGCTCAATAAAATCTTCTTGGAGAAGATAGCTTTTCAGGTAGATTTTGAAGAACATTCAGAGATAGCAGGATATGGCCATTTGCCCCACAGGTGATCAGAAACACTATGGTAGAAAGGCCTGAATGTTTCAGAAAGTGTCTTGCTTCTTCCAGAACAAATCTTTAACTCAAAGAATATTTAGTAGGTTTGAACAAGAGGTTTTTTTTGTTTGTTTTGTCTTTGGCTTAAATTGGAGAGGAGGTTCTGAAATTTGATCTCTTACAGCATTTTGCTGGTATTTTGGCACTAAATCATGTATTAATTTTATTTCTTTGCATTCATTCTGTGTTCTCTGAGGCTAATACAGGTATGTGAGCCCTCTGTGGCCGTGATTGTTTGT
>NW_022589734.1:1311527-1498918 GCF_004348235.1 Phoca vitulina
GATTTCGCGACCCTTACCCAGGGACCCCAACGCACTAGACGTTGACAGTTCTCTACCCTAAACATTGAGCTACTTAAGGGCATGTTTTTCTGAGCTGTTAACCTGAATTCTTGCACAGTTCTTGATACAAAGGAGCATGTAACAAATATTTATTGAAGAATAAATAAATAAATATTGTTGGCCTCCCCCATTCTTACTTATATGTGGAATATATGCACACTTTATGAAATGAAGTAACTATATGCCTGTTTTTAACATATAGAAAAAAAAGCAGAATCATTGTCATGATTTGCCCAATGTTTACAGTGACTTTTCCTGAACAGTGAGTCAAATATCTTCTTTTCTTGAAGATTATAATTCACAGCTATGCCACATATCTTCCTATTATATGTAAACAAGTGTGCCTTTATAAATTCACTTGTGACTAAAAATTTTAAAACTTAGAAAAACACCACAATGTCTAGTTGTTCTTTGAAACTGATTTATAGACCACAGCTTTATTTCTGTGACTATCATTTTAAAATGATATCTAATATCATTTAGAAATCTAAATTTCTCCTCCCGCTTCAGTTCATGCTAGGGTCTTAGTACATTTCTAAGTTATAGAGCTATGATCCTTAGAAGCCTGGAAAGCTATCTGTTGGAAGGGTGTGCTCTTTGAGGACATCTCTCTGCGGGCCAATATACAGGTGGTAGGAATTACCAGAGTCATAGTAACAAGAAAAAACCACAACAGTTAGGACACCAAGACTAGGATGTCTAGTGTAATATAGATTTTTAAGAGGTAACAAACTTATTAGCATAAAAATGGCCAGAATTATTAGTAAAACAAAATAAATAGACACTATAGAAATAAGTGTCTATTGTTGCTCTCATCATTGGAGTCAGTGTGGATAAACATAAATAGATGGAAAGTGGGCTTTGGAATCCAAAAGACTCATGTTTATATTCTGGTTTTTCCCTGTTTTGCCTTGGGCAAATGGACCACTCTAACCTTCAGTTTTCTAATGTGCCTAATGGAGATAATGTAACCCCCAATATGACTGTATTTGGACTTAGAATCTCTAAGGAGGGAATGTAAATTAAATGAAGTCATAAGGGCAGAGTCCTAATTTCCAGCATTGTAGTACCTGGCACAAAGCAGATGTTCCTTAATTATTTGTTTCCTTCTCTTTTTCCATCATAAGTATTTATCATATACTATAATATGATAAATTATTACTGTTTTTAGTAAATACAAAATATTTATCAAGGTCTTTCTGTGTGCAAAGCAATTGTCTCAGTACTATTGTACACTGGTACAGTGCTCATTGAGGGTTTTCCTTTTCCTTTCCCTGCCCTTAAACCTCCTCCCTGCCACGATCCTTCAGCTGAAATACAAACCTAAACCATAGTCTATTTAGAGGTTGTGGGCACATGGCCATCTTCAATGTAGCAGTCCACTCTGAATTTAAATTTGTCACCATTTTCCTTAGAGGGAATGAGAGAGAAAATGAATTTAATTTAGTATAAAAAATAAACATTTCTGGGCACTGGAAATGTCTGTGGTGTTTTAAGAGCTGTTATCATTAATCAGTCAAGCATGTTTACCCATACCCATGATTGCTTATGAAACTGAACCGCACGCACTGAGCCCTTCAATGAGAGATGGTCACCACAATCTGAGGCAAAGGGTGTATGTTCCCAGTAATTATTGTATGCCTTGACTGGCTCATGAACATAGCTTCTTTCATAATATGCTTTTTATGGGTAAAAGGTGACATAAAACAGTAGTTCAAAGTATTGTAAAGCACTATTTGTACTATTGTTACCTTGTGATTCAATTTTTGGCCAAAGCATTTTCTTGTGCTTGTGCTTTTTAATAGTTTATCCTATTATAATTTTGAGAGGCAACATCTTCTGCATGAAATCTCTTTATTCTAGTTGTAAAATGGTCATGGTAATTATTATCATTAGCTAATTCTTACCACACAAAAGGGATTGGCATTTGACTGGGAAGAGAAATTTACTCAGGGGTCAACAAGACATGGCAAACTTACAGCATCCGTAGTCTAACCTCGGAATGGGTGGGAGTCTGGAGTGAGAGAAGAGCTAGTGAACATGTCCCTCGAGTGTGCTCCTTCAATGTACAAAAGAAACCTTCCTAAGCTAAGGCAAAAGGAAGCCCAACACAGAAAGTATGAAACCTTAAAAATAAGCAGGTTTTCTGTTTAGAACAGAATTTGGCCTAAGTCAGTAAGTATTATTATAATTGTTATTTGTGAATTAAGCAACTAGGTGAATTTGGTGTCATTTACTGTGACGGAAAAGACGAGAGGAGGAGCAGATTTTGGGGAAAATATCAGGAATTCTATTTTGGAAGTGTTAAGTTTAAGATGTTCATTAGATTTTTAAGCAGAGGTGTTGAGTTAGACATAAGAATCTGGAGTTGCAGGGAAGAGGCCAGAACCTGAGAAATAGATTTGGTCTTTAAAGCAAGGGTCCTGAATGAGATCATGAATGTGGAGGGGTTGGGGAAAGGAAGAAGAGCCAGAAGGAAGAGTAAAAAGAAGAAACCAGTGGTGTTGGAGGGAAATAATAATGCATTTTCTATGGGAACTAGTGCTTCAAGAAAAAAAGTGTGCTCCGCTGTGTTAGTTCGCACTGAGAATTCAAGTACAGTGGGTTTCGAGGCTTGACATTAAACGTGGTAAGTGCAGGTAACTGGTGACTTGGACAGGAAGGGCTTCAATGTCAGGTGAGAATCCCACGTGGAGTGAACCATGGAAAACAGGGAAGTGAGGAAGTACAGACAACTCAGTAAAAGACAGCATCCAAGCACAGGCTCCAGACCCTTCCTATCCATACTGTCTGGGTCTGTGCAAGCTTGAGTTCTTCCAGATTGGCACCTCTGTGAGGCCCATGGTATTTTCAGTTCATTCCCAATTCTTCAAGAAGGATCCAGGAGCAGCAGGGATGGTTCTGTTGCTTAAAAATAGTGAAGCCAACTGACATACTCAACTAAATGATGCACAAATTGGCATGAAAAGATTTGTGGGTATAATTTGGAAGTCAAGGGATTTGGAAGTTATGGGATACAGTGTCCTAAAACCAATCTAGATCCTAAACCCTAAAACCAATATGGATTATGCTCTTCAAGTAAACAGAAAATTTCCTGTCCTCTAAAATGATTGTAATGAGCTTAATACGTAAAATAAATAAGACATCTATAATAGCAATGAAGAAGAATTAGACAAATCATGTAATTATGGAAGCTGCTTCTTAACCTAAACCAGTCTTCTTTCCTGTTGTGGACTGAATTGTGTCCCCCACAAATTTATATATTTGAAGCCCTAACCCCCAATATGACTGTATTTGGACATAAAGCCTTTAGGAGGTAATTCAAATTAAATGAGGCCATAAGGGCAGAGTCCTAATCCAGTAAGAAAAATGTCCTTAAAAAAGAGAGAGAAACACATACGCACAGTAAGAGGACAGAGAAGACGGCCATCTGCAAGTCAAGGAGAAACCAGCCCTGCCAATACCTTTGTCTTGGAATTCCAGCTTCCAGAACTATGAAAAATAAACGTCTGTTGTTTAAGAAGCCTGGTCTGTGGTATTTTGTTATGGCAGCACCGGCAGACTAAGACACTCCCATCTTCATTTATCAAGCCAACTAATTCTAGTGTTACAATATCTCTTAAATGTATTCAGTCTTCACCAAGCCCACTGCTGGGGCCTTAGTTCAGGTGCTTATTATCTCTTTCCTGGACAGTTAAAATAGTCTTTGTATTGGTCTTGTGTCTGTTCTAATCAACTCATCCTTCGTATTCTGTCCTATTCATTAGCCTCAGGGATCAGAACC
This sequence comes from Phoca vitulina, assembly GCF_004348235.1. Taxonomy (NCBI): domain Eukaryota; kingdom Metazoa; phylum Chordata; class Mammalia; order Carnivora; family Phocidae; genus Phoca; species Phoca vitulina. Next base: position 1,315,372 of record NW_022589734.1, read on the forward strand.
AGGAATATAGAATTGGAGTCAGAGTTTCCCTTTAAGGCACTGCTGGTTTTAGGGACCTGGAGGAAAGCTGACGAGGATACTCACTGGGGCACAGGCTCTGAAACACCACAAGTATAGCAAGGAGGAAGAAACAAGTCATATACCCAGAGACATGTTGGGGAAGGGGCAATTCACAGCAGTCATGGCATATGGGTTGGGCATGTTGCCAGCCACAGGCCAAGGAATTTATTCATTTGTTGACTTGTTCAATAAGTGGGCTATGTAATGAGCACTTGACGCCCAGAATCCAGTGGTGAAAAAGAAAGAAGAGATCCCTGACTTTGTTGAGCTTACATTCTGGTGCATGGAGACACAACACATACATAAATCAATGAGATGGTTTAAAATAAGGAAAGGTGGTATGAAGATTATGAAAAAGGGTAGTGAGATGGTGGAAGGGGCTACTTTTTACAGAATGGTCAGAGAAGTAGACAGAGGAAGTGACAGTGCACTTGGGATATGAAAGATGAGAAGGAGCTACCAATGAATTAGAGAATCGCATGCCAAGCATAGGAAACAGCTACTGAAAAAGTAGATAAGATGGATGAAACATAAGGGCAGGAGTAGAGGAAAAGTAGATGTAGACGTTTGGCAAGAGCTAGGTGAGGTAGTGTCTTGCTGGCCGTGGGCAGGGGGGAGGGGAGGGAGGTGGAGCGAGTTGTATTTTCTTCTAATTTGAGTGGGCAGCCACTGGAGGGTTGGAAACTGGGAGATAAGAGTCTATCTATATTTTTAGAAGGTTATTCTGGCTTCTGTGGAGATGAACTGTGGAAGGTAACCCAAGGGGAGGCAGGTTTACTGGGTGTTGCAGGGGTGTGGGTTGGAGGTGATGGTGACATGTACCAGGGTGCTGGCAGTAGAAGAGTGGGGAGATGGAAGTTTCAGAATTTATTCTGGTGGTAAAGTGGCCAGGATTTGGGGCGCCTGGGTGGCTCAGTCAATTAAACATCTGCCTTCAGCTCAGGTCATGATCTCAGGGTCCTGAGACTGAGCCTTGATTGGGCTCCCTGCTCAGCAGGGAGTCTGCTTCTCCCTCTACCCACCCCCCCACCCTGCTCATGCATGCCCTCTGTCTCTCTCTCAAATAAATAATAAAAGCTTTTAAAAAAAAGTGGCCAGGATTTGCTATTGGATGGGATAGGCCTGTGAAGAAAAGAGAGAAGAAGCTGAATCTGACTTCTAGGATTTTGTGGATGGCAGTGCTATGAACTGAGAAGTATAAGCAGGATTGGGGAAATAGATTTAAAGCTATGGTTTGGTTTTAAGTGTGAGGTACTTTATTAGATATTAAAGAAAGGGAGGCTGGTCAAATATGTCAAATATCACTTGGGAAGTAAGAAAAGAACCCAGGATGGATCTCTGGATTTGGCTAGAGGAAAATAGTTGGTGCTTTTGATAAAGGTCAGTTTAGCTGAGTCATGGGGATGGAAATTGCTTTAAACCAGAGTGCGTTAAATAAAGAGAGAATGTGAGGTGAGAATGTGAAAGTTTAGCTGGGAAGGAGAATAGAGAAATGGTGGTAGGGTAGCTGGAGGACATGTGGGGTAAAGAGAGATGCTATTTATGATGAACAAGAATAAAGCTGGTGTGCAGGCTGTTGGGAAAGGTGTGTTCAGAGGGATGGGACTCTCTGAAGGGGCTAGGTTCCCAAGTACAATGACAAGGGACTTGGAGCATAAATAATAATGCTGAGGGAGGGGACGCCTGGGTGGCTCAGTCGTTAAGCGTCTGCCTTCGGCTCAGGTCATGATCCCAGGGTCCTGGGATCGAGTCCCACATCGGGCTCCCTGCTCAGTGGGGAGTCTGCTTCTCCCTCTCCCTCTGCTGCTCCCCCCACTTGTGCTCTCTCTCTCTCTGACAAATAAATAAATAAAGATCTTTAAAAGAATAAAAATAAAAATAATGCTGAGGGAGGAGGAGCAAGATGGTGGAGGAGTAGGAGACCTAAATTTCATCTGGTCCCAGGAATTCAGCTAGATAGGGATCAAAAACATTCTGAACACCTACAAACTCAACAGGATATCGAAGAAAAGAATAGCAGCAACTCTCCAAACAGAAAAGCGACCACGTTCTGGAAGGTACGACATACGGAGAATTGAATCTAAGGCAATACTCGGGAAGATAGACGGCAGGGGAGGGAGCCTCCATCAGCCACTACCGGCAAGTGATAGAGCAGCGGAGCACAAAATCGGAACTTTTAGAAGTTGGCTCCGCTGAGGGAGGTCACTCCAGTGGCTAAGCGGGGGTGGAACCCTCGCTGGATCAGTGTGGTCTCAGGACCCTCCGGGTCACAGAAAGACCGGGGGTGCCTGAGTGCAGCCGAGCTCCCAGGATTTGGAGTGGGGAAGCCGGCTGCAAAGATGGAGACGAGGAGTGGGCTCTCAGCTCGGGGTTGCCATAAACTGTGATCTGCGGCACAGTTGGGCCACTGCTCTTTGAGCCGGGACCCAACAAGCAGCAGATCCGGGGAGACTCCCCTTCCACCCCCAGGAGGAGTGGTGTGGGAGTGCACCGCAGGGATCTGCTGGATTTGGAGACTCCAAACGGGGTCGTGTGCCAGAGATAGAAACACTCAGTTACAGGCCAGGTGAGCAGGGAGTGCGGCCGGAGACCGGGGAAACGGGAGTGACTGACTGCTTTTCTCTGGGGGCACACTGAGGAGTGGGGCCCCCGAGTTCTCGGCTCCTCCAGAGCAGAGATTGGGAGGCTGCCATTTTCACTCTTGTCCTCCAAAGCTGTACGGAAAGCTTGCAGGGAACAAAAGCTACGGAGACCAAATCCAAGCAGATTACTTAGCCCAGCCCCCGGCAAGGGCAGGGCAGTTCTGCCTCTGGCAAAGACATTTGAGAACCACTGCAACAGGCCCCTTCCCCAGAAGATCAGCAAGAACAGTCAGCCAAGACCAAGTTTGCAGATCAATGAGAACGGCAGAACTCAAGCATTAGGGGAATACAGCACATGGAATTCATGGCTTTTCCCCCCCTGATTCGTTAGTCTTTCAAAGTTAATTTTTTAAATTTTCTTTTTCTATTTTTTTTAATATTTCTTTTCCCCCTTTTCAACCAACATCTTATCAGTCTCTTTTTAAAAATCTTTTTTATTTTTCATTTTTAGAGTCATATTCTATCCCTTCATAGTAGCTATCCTTATTTTTGGTATATATATAAGTTGTTCTCTGTTTAAAATCTTGGGATACAGTTTCTTCTAACAGACCAAAATATACCCTAAATCTCTAGTGTATGCCTTTGTTCTAGTCTCCTGCCTGATCACATTCTCTCCCTTTTTTTTTCTTTTTTTTTTTAAACCTCTTCTTTCTTTTTTCAAACAACTTCTTATCTTATCAATTCCTTTTATAAAATCTTTTATAATTTTCATCTTTACAGTCATATTCCATCCCTTCATCATATTTATCCTTATTTTTGTACATATATAAGATTTTCTTTCTTTAAAATTTTGGGAGACACTTTCTTCTAACGTACCAAAATACGCCCAAAATCTAGTGTGTGGCACTGATCTATTCACCAGCCTGATCATATTTGATCATATTTTTTTTTCTTTTTTCTTTCTTCCCTTTCTTTTCCCCTGGTTTCAGGTCTATTCTGATTTATTTAGTGTATTTTTTCGGGGGTCATTTTTAGCCTGTTTGCATTTTCTTCTCTCATTCATCTATCCTCCTCTGGACAAAATGACAAGATGGAAAAAATCACCTCAACAAAAAAGAACAAGAGGCAGTATCGACTGCCAGGGACCTAATCAATACGGACATTAGTAAGATGTCGGAATTAGAGTTCAGAATGATAATTTTAAAGATACTAGCTGGGCTTGAAAAAAGCATGGAAGATACTAGAGAAATCCTTTCTGGAGAAATAAAAGAACTAAAACCTAACCAAGTCAAAATCAAAAAGGCTATTAATGAGGCGCAATCAAAAACGGAAGCTATAACTCCTAGGATAAATGAGGCAGAAGAGAGAATCAGTGATATAGAAGACCAAATGATGGAAAATAAAGAAGCTGAGAAAAAGAGAGATAAACAACTATTGGATCATGAGGGCAGAATTCGAGAGATAAGTGATACCATAAGACGAAACAATATTAGAATAATTGGGATCCCATAAGAAGAAGAAAGAGAGAGAGGGTCAGAAGGTATATTGGAGCAAATTATAGCAGAGAACTTCCCTAATTTGAGGAAGGAAACAGGCATCAAAATCCAGGAGGCACAGAGAACCTCCCTCAAAATCAATAAAAATAAGTCAACACCCCAACATCTAATAGTAAAACTTACGAGTCTCAGAGACAAAGAGAAAATCCTGAAAGCAGCTCGGGACAAGAGATCTGTATCCTACAACGGTAAAAACATTAGATTGGCAACAGACCTACCCACAGAGACCTGGCAGGCCAGAAAGGACAGGCATGATATATTCAGAGCACTAAATGAGAAAAACATGCAGCCAAGAATACTATATCCAGCTAGGCTGTCATTGAAAATAGAAGGAGAGATAAAAAGCTTCCAGGACAAACAAAAACTAAAGGAATTTGCAAACACGAAACCAGCCCTACAAGAAATATTGAAAGGAGTCCTCTAAGCAAAGAGAGAGACTAAAAGCAAAATAGACCAGAAAGGAACACAGACAATATACAGTAACAGTCACCTTACAGGAAATACAATGGCACTAAATTCATATCTTTCAATAGTTACCCTGAATGTAAATGGGCTAAATGCCCCAGTCGAAAGACACAGGCTATCAGTTTGGATAAAAAAACAAGATCCATCGATATGCTGTCTGCAAGAGACTCATTTAAACACAAAGACACCCCTAGATTGAAAGTGAGGGGGTGGAAAACCATTTACCATGCTAATGGACACCAAAAGAAGGCTGGGGTGGCAATCCTTATATCGGACAAATTAGATTTTAAACCAAAGACTATAATAAGAGATGAGGAAGGACACTATATCCTACTTAAAGGGTCTATCCAACAAGAAGATCTAACAATTGTAAATATCTATGTCCCTAACATGGGAGCACCAATTATATAAGCCAATTAATAACAAAAGCAAAGAAACACATCGACAACAATACAATAATAGTGGGGGACTTTAACACCCCCCTCACTGAATTGGACAGATCATCTAAGCAAAAGATCAACAAGGAAATAAAGACTTTAAATGACACACTGGACCCTGGGTGATAGACACTGGGGAGGGTATGTGCTCTGGTTAGCGCTGTGAATTGTGCAAGACTGTTGAATCTCAGATCTGTACCTCTGAAACAAATAATGCAATATATGTTAAGGAAAAAAAAAGAAGAAGATAGCAGGAGGGGAAGAATGAAGGGGAGGAAATCGGAGGAGGAGACGAATCATGAGAGACGATGGACTCTGAAAAACAAACTGAGGGTTCTAGAGGGGAGGGGGGTGGGAGGATGGGTTAGCCAGGTGATGGGTATTAAAGAGGGCACGTTCTTCATGGAACACTAGGTGTTATGCACAAACAATGAATCATGGAAAACTACATCTAAAACTAATGATGTAATGTATGGTGATTAACATAACAATAAAAAATTAAATGACACACTGGACCAAATGGACCTCACAGATATATTCAGAACATTCCATCCCAAAGCAACAGATTACACATTCTTCTCTAGTGCCCATGGAACATTCTCCAGAATACATCACATCCTAGGTCACAAATCAGGTCTCAACCTGTACCAAAAGATTGGGATCATTCCCTGCATATTTTCAGACCACAATGCTTTGAAACTAGAACTCAATCACAAGAGGAAAGTTGGAAAGAACTTAAGTACATGGAGGCTAAGGAACATACCACTAAAGAATGAATGGGTCAACCAGGAAATTAAAGAAGAATTAAAAAAATTCATAGAAACAAATGAAATGAAACCATAACTGTTCAAAATCCTTGGGATGCAGCAAAGGCAGTTCTAGGAGGAAAGTATATAGCAATACAAGCCTTTCTCAAGAAACAAGAAAGGTCTCAAATACACAACCTAACCCTACACCTATGGGAGCTGGAGAAAGAACAGCAAATAAAGCCTAAACCCAGCAGGAGCAGAGAAATAATAAAGATCAGAGCAGAAATCAATGAAATAGAAACCAAAAGAATGGTAGAACAGATCAATGAAACTGGGAGCTGGTTCTTTGAAAGAATTAATAAGATTGATAAACCCCTGGCCAGACTTATCAAAAAGAAAAGAAAAATGACCCAAATCAACAAAATCATGAATGAAAGATGAGAGATCACAACCAACACCAAAGAAATACAAATGATTCTAAGACCATATTATGAGCAACTCTATGCCAGCAAATTAGATAATCTGGAAGAAATGGAAGCATTCCTAGAGATGTATCAACTACCAAAACTGAACCAGGAAGAAATAGAAAACATGAACAGACCTATAACCACTAAGGAAACTGAAGCAGTAATCATAAATCTCCCAACAAATAAGAGAAGAGGGCCAGATGGCTTCCCAGGGGAATTCTACCAAACAATTAAAGAAGAATTAATACCTATTCTTCTGAAAGTGTTCCAAAAAATAGAAATGGAAGGAAAACTTCCAGACTCATTTTATGAGGACAGCATTACCTTGATCCCCAAACCAAAGACCCCATCAAAAAGAATTACAGACCAATATCCCTGATGAATGTAAATGCAAAAATTCTCACCAAAATACAAGCCAATAGGATCCAACAGTACATTAAAAAGATTATTCACCACCACCAAGTGGGATTTATCCCCGGGCTGCAAGGTTGGTTCAACATCCACAAATCAATCAATGTGATACAATATATTAAGAAAAGAAAGAACAAGAATCATATGATCCTCTCAATAGATGCAGACAAAGCATTTGACAAAGTACAGCATCCTTTCTTGATCAAAACTCTTTATAGAGTATAGGGAAAGAGGGTACATACCTCAATATCATAAAAGCCATCTATGAAAAACCCACAGCGAATATCATTCTCAATGGGGAAAAATTGAGAGCTTTCCCCCTAAGGTCAGGAACGCGGCAGAGAGGTCCACTATCACCACTGCTATTCAACATAGTACTAGTACTAGAAGTCCTAGCCACAGCAGTCAGACAACAAAAAAATAAAAGGCATCCAAATCGGCAAAGAAAAAGTCAAACTCTCACTATTTGCAGATGATATGATACTTTATGTGGAAAACCCCAAAGACTCCACCCCAAAACTGCTAGAACTCATACAGGAATTCAGTAAAGTGGCAGGATATAAAATCAATGCACAGTAATCAGTGGCATTCCTATACACCAACAACAAGACAGAAGAAAGAGAAATTAAGGAGTCGATCCCATTTACAACTGCACCCAAAACCATAAGATACCTAGGAATAAATCTAACCAAAGAGGCAAAGAATCTGTACTCAGAAAACTATAAAATACTCATGAAAGAAATTGAGGAAGACACAAAGAAATGGAAAAACGTTCTATGCTCATGGATTGGAAGAACAAATATTGTGAAGATGTCAATGCTACCTAGAGCAATCTACACATTCAAAGCAATCCCTATCAAAAGACCATCCACTTTTTTCAAAGAAATGGAACAAATAATCCTAAAATTTGTATGGAACCAGAAAAGACCCCAAATAGCCGGAGGAATGTTGAAAAAGAAAAGCAAAGCTGGTGGCATCACAATTCTGGACTTCAAGCTCTATTACAAAGCTGTCATCATCAAGACAGTATGGTACTGGCACAAAAACAGACACATAGATCAATGGAACAGAATAGAGAGCCCAGAAATGGACCCTCAACTCTACGGTCAACTCATCTTCGACAAAGCAGGAAAGAATGTCCAATGGAAAAAAAGACAGTCTCTTCAAGAAATGGTGTTGGGAAAATTGGACAGCCACATGCAGAAGAATGAAACTGGGCCATTTTCTTATACCATACACAAAAATAGACTCCAAATGGTTGAAAGACCTAGATGTGAGACAGGAGTCCATCAAAATCCTAAAGGAGAACACAGGCAGCAACCTCTTTGACCTCAGCCGCAGGAACTTCTTCCTAGAAACATGGCCAAAGGCAAAGGAAGCAAGGGCAAAAATGAACTATTGGGACTTCATCAAGATAAAAAGCTTTTGCACAGCAAAGGAAACAGTCAACAAAACCAAAAGACAACCGACAGAATGGGAAAAGATATTTGCAAATGACATATCAGATAAAGGGCTAGTATCCAAAATCTATAAAGAACTTATCAAACTCAACACCCAAAGAACAAATGATCCAATCAAGAAATGGGCAGAAGACATGAACAGACATTTTTCCAAAGAAGACATCCAAATGGCCAACAGACACATGAAAAAGTGCTCAACATCGCTCGGCATCAGGGAAACCCAAATCAAAACACCAGTCAGAATGGCTAAAATTAACAAGTCAGGAAATGACAGATGTTGGCAGGGATGCGGAGAAAGAGGAATCCTCCTACCTTGTTGGTGGGAATGCAAGCTGGTGCAGCCACTCTGGAAAACAGTATGGAGGTTCCTCAAAAAGTTGAAAATAGAGGTACCATACGATCCAGCAATTGCACTACTGGGTATTTACCCCAAAGATACAAATGTAGGGATCCGAAGGGGCACGTGCACCCCGATGTTTATAGCAGCAATGTCCACAATAGCCAAACTATGGAAAGAGCCAGGATGTCCATTGATAGATGAATGGATAAAGAAGAAGTGGTATATATATATATATATACAATGGAATATTATGCAGCCATCAAAAGGAATGAAATCTGGCCATTTGCAACAACGTGGATGGAATTGGAGGGGGTAATGCTGAGTGAAATAAGTCCATCAGAGAAAGACATGTATCATATGACCTCACTGATTGAGGAATTCTTAATCTCAGGAAATAAACTGAGGGTTGCTGGAGTCGGGGGCATGGGAGGGATGGGGTGGCTGGGTGATAGACATTGGGGAGGGTATGTGCTATGGTGAGCGCTGTGAATTGTGCAAGACTGTTGAATCTCAGATCTGTACCTCTGAAACAAATAATGCAATATATGTTAAGAAAAAAAAAATAAGATAGCAGGAGGAGAAGAATGAAGGGGGCGAAATCGGAGGGGGAGACAAACCATGAGAGACGATGGACTCTGAAAAACAAACTGAGGGTTCTAGAGGGGAGGGGGGTGAAAGGATGGGTTAGCCTGGTGATGGGTATTAAAGAGGGCACGTTCTGCACGGAGCACTGGGTGTTATGCACAAACAATGAATCATGGAACACTACATCAAAAACTAATGATGTAATGTATGGTGATTAACATAAGAATAAAAAATTTTTAAAAAATGAATGAGGAAATTAACACTTTCCCTGACCATATTATTCAGACAAACTCATTGTTAAATAAAACAAGCAGTTAATAATACTAATAACACAAGTACTCAGTGAGAAATAACTGTACACGGTCTTCCAAACTAACAATATGACTGTCTCCATGCCCTTCTCTCTCCATGCTCATGTCTCCCATTGTATTCACAGGTATCACATGTCTTACTCAGCTGGAGGCTAAATGATACCTATAACAAAGTCTCTTTCCACAAGTAGATCAGCCAAAAGGTGAAACAGCAATTCCAGCTCTTTCAGCCTGGATTGGACTCTGCAACAACACGTGTGTTTTCTTATTCCTGATGAAATTCATAATGTTCTAAACCTGTGGGTCTCAAAACTTGGTTCCCAGACCAAGAGCATCAGCATCATCTGGAAACATTTTAGGAATACAAATTCTTACCCCCTGATAGCTTCTCTCCTTGACAAACTTGAGTCAGTCCTTCCAAACTTTCTTCTCAGCTAGGCCCCGACTTTTGGGCTTCCATGTTCTTCTCTGCATTGTCCAGTTTTAGCAAGAATCCTGCTAAGTTGGTTTAGCCAGATTCCCCCTCTTCACCCCTTACTATCTAATTGGGTTCCTCATGTCCCAGCACCGAGCCCCTCCTATATCTCATCACTCTGGCCTGCCTTCAGGAAGGCTCCTGTCAGCTTGGTTAGTCAGAATCCTCCTTCATCCCAGATATTTGCTTTTAGTAATTTTCCTTCCACTGATCAACTCCTGCTCTGCTCCTGGCTGTAAATCCCCACTTTTCCTTGTATTCAGAATTGAGCCCAATCTCTTTCTTTTACTACAAAACCCTGCTAAAGTAGCCCCTTTGAATAAAGTCTTCCCTACCACCTTTAACAAGTGTCATGAACTATTTCTTCTTTAATGCTCCCTCCCAGACCTACTGAATCAGTAACTCTGGGGGTAGGACCCAGCAATCTGTATTTTATTAAGCTCATTAGCAGAGTCTGGTGCTTACTAAAGTTTGAGACTCACTGCTCAAAATGATACCCTAAGGAAAGGTGCATTCATGCCACAGAGACAACGTAGTAAGCGATGGGGACAGGTGAAAGAACACCAAAGACCAGATCCTCATTCTCATAGATCTCACATCTAGTGAGGATATTTGTGAGAGCTCCATTTAGAGATGGGTGCACACTAATGTTCAATAAGATAAAGAAAGCCTCACCTAGGACCCCTGGAGAAACCAGGATTATTTCAGGCATCAGATGGTTTACTTTAAGGATCTGGATGTAAAGTAAGGAGTCAGTTGTGGCTCTGAAAACCCCAGAGGACAGTGGCTAAAATTCTAATTGTCAGGATCAGTTCTGTGGTTCTGTACTGACCTGTGGTTTCACTTGAGAAATACCCACAGCTGTAGAGGAAACCACAAAGGTCTGGAAACTGCAGGAAGAGGTAAATAGAACCACAGTATATTCTACAAACGATAATAAGGAACCACAGAAAAGCATCAAAAGTGAAAAAAAAATGCATTCCTTGGCTGGAGACTTATTGAATGTTTAAAATCAGGGAACAGACTGGTAAGAAAGGGAAGGGAATATCCTTGGCTTTAATTCCACAAAGAAATAGCAGTGAAATCCTATATTTTTATTTCCCATTAAGGCGAGTTAAGTACAGAATACAACAGAGAGGTTTATTTCAGAATACAGCATTATTTCACTTTGTATTTTTTTAAGTAAGCTCTACACCCAACGTGGGAGTTGAACTCATGACCCTGAGATCATTTTTAATTTCTATAGACATTAGGAACTTATATGCCTCTGCAAAGTTTAAAAATTTTGAAACTTTTTTTAGCAGACATGCTTTCATAAGAGAAATATTCAAATAAGAGGAAAACTTTAATTCTCCCACTTACTATTAAATCTGCTCCCTAGGAAATTCTAGGTAGCAATGAGTAAGCAATAACTGCTAGGATGCAAAAGTTGTTTAAATTTCGTTGAAGTTTCATTCCAGAGGAGCATGTTTCAGAGTCCTTGACCATTCATTCAAAGGCCTTTCATACTCCCTCTAGTGGTGTCACCTTTGGAGCCCGAGAGCAACGGGGCATTTCCAAAGTCCGTGCAACAGAACCTAATGTGAATTTTCAAACCCCAAAATTGCTCTCTTACTGTTGCTGTCCCCACTCTCCAAAAAATGTACATTTTTCTTAATCTGCTAGAAATAAACTGACAGGTTTTACTTTGTGGTAAACCCCTAGTGTAATATTTGAATATCATTGCATTCTTTAAATTATTCCTTAAAATTATAACTTTACTGTTAATATTTATAGTATGTCATTTATATAGCACTATCAAAGACAGTATTTAATATTCACAACACAGAACAACAAATTACTCAGCCGTCAAAAAGAATGAAATCTTGTCATTTGCAACAATGTGGATGGAACTAAAGGGTATTATGCTAAGCGAAATAAGTCAGAGAAAGACAAATACCATATGATTTCACTCATATGTGGAATTTAAGAAACAAAACAGATGAGCATAAGGGAAGGGAAGGAAAAATAAAATAAGATGATAACAGAAAAGGAGACAAACCATAAGAGACTCTTAACTATAGAGAACTGAGGATTCAGGGAGGGGAGGTGGGCAGGGGATGGGCTAAAAGGGTGATGGGGATTAAGGAGGATACTCATTGTGATAAGCACTGGGTGTTGTATGTAAGTGATGAATCACTAACTTCTACTCATGAAACCAATATTACCCTGTATGTACACTAACAAGAATTTAAATAAAAACTTAAGGAGAGGGGGAGCTAATGCTTTAATTATGAATTGTCTGTTCTCCAAAAAGTAGTAGATTGTCTACAGACTTAGAAAGGTATACATCTTTGCAAAGGTTTAAGTATATTCTACTTTTTAAACAGTCAAGCTCAGGATGCCTGGGTGGCTCAGTTTGTTAAGTGTCTGCCTTCAGCTCAGGTCATGCCCCAGGGTCCTGGGATGGAGTTCTGTGTGGAGCTCCATGCTCAGTGGGGAGCCTGCTTCTCCCTCTGCCTGCTGCTCCACCCCCTCTTTCTGCTCGCATGCTCTTTCTGACAAATGAATAAATAAAGTCTTTAAGAAAATAAACAGTCAAGCTCTTTAGAATAGCAATATTCAATTCTTAAGAAAACTTCAATTCTCCAATGTTAGCTTTTTCAGCATCAATTTTTTAAATTTTGTTATATTATGTTATCTTAATCACCATACATTACATCATTAGTTTTTGTTGTAGTATTCCATGATTCATTCTTTGTGCATAACACCCAGTGCTCCATGCAGTACGTGCCCTCTTTAATACCCATCACCAGGCTAACCAATCTCCCCACCCCCCTCCGCTCTAGAACCCTCAGTTCATTTCTCAGAGTCCATAGTCTCTCATGGTTTGTCTCCCCTTCTGATTCCCCCCCCTTCATTTTTCCCTTCTTATTATCTTCTTTTTTTTAACATATAATGTATTATTTGTTTCAGAGGTACAGGTCTGTGATTCAACAGTCTTACACAATTCACAGCGCTCACCATAGCACATACCCTCCCCAGTGTCTATCACCCAGCCACCCCATCCCTCCCACCCCCCACGACTCTAGCAACCCTCAGTTTGTTTCCTGAGATTAAGAATTCTTCATATGAGTGAGGTCATATGATACATGTATTTCTCTGATAGACTTATTTCGCTCAGCATAATACCCTCCAGTTCCATCCACGTTGTTGCAAATGGCAAGATTTCATTCCTTTTGATGGCTGCATAATATTCCACTGTGTATATATACATATATATATATACCACATCTTCTTTATCCATTCATATGTCAATGGACATCTTGGCTCTTTCCATAGTTTGGCTATTGTGGACATTGCTGCCACAAACATCGGGGTGCATGTACCCCTTCGGTTCCCTAAATTTGTATCTTTGGGGTAAATACCCAGTAGTGCAATTGCTGGATCATATGGTAGCTCTATTTTCAACTTCTTGAGGAACCTCCATACTGTTTTCTAGAGTGGTTGCACCAGCTTGCATTCCCATCAACAGTGTAGGAGGGTTTCCCTTTCTCCGCATCCCCGCCAACATCTGTTGTTTCCTGACTTGTTAATTTTAGCCATTCTGACTGGTGTGAGGTGGTATCTCATTGAGGTTTTGATTTGGGTTTCCCTGATGCTGAGCGATGTTGAGCACTTTTTCATGTGTCTGTTGGCCATTTGGATGTCTTCTTTGGAAAAATGTCTGTTCATGTCTTCTGCCCATTTCTTGATTGGATCATTTGTTCTTTGGGTGTTGAGTTTGATAAGTTCTTTATAGATTTTGGATACTAGCCCTTTATCTGATATGTCATTTGCAAATATCTTTTCCCATTCTGTCGGTTGTCTTTTGGTTTTGTTGACTGTTTCCTTTGCTGTGCAAAAGCTTTTTATCTTGATGAAGTCCCAATAGTTCATTTTTGCCCTTGCTTCCTTTGCCTTTGGCCATGTTTCTAGGAAGAAGTTCCTGCGGCTGAGGTCAAAGAGGTTGCTGCCTGTGTTCTCCTTTAGGATTTTGATGGACTCCTGTCTCACATTTACGTCTTTCAACCATTTGGAGTCTATTTTTGTGTGTGGTGTAAGGAAATGGCCCAGTTTCATTCTTCTGCATGTGGCTGTCCAATTTTCCCAACACCATTTCTTGAAGAGACTGTCTTTTTTCCATTGGACATTCTTTCCTGCTTTGTCGAAGATGAGTTGACCGTAGAGTTGAGGGTCCATTTCTGGGCTCTCTATTCTGTTCCACTGACCTATGTGCCTGTTTTTGTGCCAGTACCATACTGTCTTGATGATGACAGCTTTGTAATAGAGCGTGAAGTCCAGAATTGTGATGCCACCAGCTTTGCTTTTCTTTTTCAACATTCCTCTGGTTATTTGGGGTCTTTTCTGGTTCCATACAAATTTTAGGATTATTTGTTCCGTTTCTTTGAAAAAAGTGGATGGTCTTTTGATAGGGATTGCTTTGAATGTGTAGATTGCTCTAGGTAGCATTGACATCTTCACAATATTTGTTCTTCCAATCCATGAGCATGGAACGTTTTTCCATTTCTTTGTGTCTTCCTCAATTTCTTTCTTTCATGAGTATTTTATAGTTTTCTGAGTACAGATCCTTTGCCTCTTGGTTAGATTTATTCCTAGGTATCTTATGGTTTTGGGTGCAGTTGTAAATGGGATCGACTCCTTAATTTCTTTCTTTTGTCTTGTTGTTGGTGTATAGGAATGCCACTGATTACTGTGCATTGATTTTATATCCTGCCACTTTACTGAATCCCTGTATGAGTTCGGGCAGTTTTGGGGTGGAGTCTTGGGTTTTCCACATAAAGTATCATATCATCTGCAAATAGTGAGAGTTTGACTTTTTCTTTGCCGATTTGGATACCTTTTATTTCTTTTCGTTGTCTGATTGCTGTGGCTAGGACTTCTAATACTATGTTGAATAGCGGTGGTGATAGTGGACATCCCTGCCGCATTCCTGACCTTAGGGGGAAAGCTCTCAATTTTTCCCCATTGAGAATGATATTTGCTGTGGGTTTTTCGTAGATGGCTTTTATGATATTGAGGTATGTACCCTCTTTCCCTATACTCTATAAAGAGTTTTGATCAAGAAAGAATGCTGTACTTTGTCAAATGCTTTTTCTGCATCTATTGAGAGGATCATATGATTCTTGTTCTTTCTTTTCTTAATGTATTGTATCACATTGATTGATTTGCAGATGTTGAACCAACCTTGGAGCCCAGGGATAAATCCCACTTGGTGGTGGTGAATAATCCTTTTAATGTACTGTTGGATCCTATTGGCTAGTATTTTGGTGAGAATTTTTGCATCCATGTTCATCAAGGATATTGGTCTGTAATTCTCCTTTTTGATGGGGTCTTTGGTTTTGGGATCAAGGTAATGGTGGCCTCATAAAACGAGTTTGGAAGTTTTCCTTCCATTTCTATTTTTTGGAACAGTTTCAGAAGAATAGGTATTAATTCTTCTTGAAATGTTTGGTAGAATTCCCCTGGGAAGCCATCTGACCCTGGGCTCTTTTTTGTTGGGAGATTTTTGATGACTGCTTCAATTTCCTTAGTGATTATAGGTCTGTTCAGGTTTTCTATTTCTTCCTGGTTCAGTTTTGGTAGTTGATACATCTCTAGGGATGCATCCATTTCTTCCAGGTTATCTAATTTGCTGGCATATAGTTTTTCATAATATGTTCTTAGAATTGTTTGTATTTCTTTGGTGTTGGTTGTGGTCTCTCCTCTTTCATTCATGATTTTGTTGATTTGGGTCATTTTTCTTTTCTTTTTCATAGGTCTGGCCAGGGGTTTATCAATCTTGTTAATTTGTTCAAAGAACCAGCTC
The DNA here is from genome assembly GCF_004348235.1 of Phoca vitulina. Taxonomy (NCBI): domain Eukaryota; kingdom Metazoa; phylum Chordata; class Mammalia; order Carnivora; family Phocidae; genus Phoca; species Phoca vitulina. The sequence continues at coordinate 1,331,118 of NW_022589734.1, forward strand.
CTAGTTTTGTCGATGTGTTCTACTGTTCTTTTGGTTTCTATTTCATTGTTCATTTGGTTTCTATTTCTGCTCTGATCTTTATTATTTCTCTGCTCCTGCTGGGTTTAGGCTTTATTTGCTGTTCTTTCTCCAGCTCCTTTAGGTGTAGGGTTAGGTTGTGTATTGGAGACCTTTCTTGTTTCTTGAGAAAGGCTTGTATTGCTATGTACTTTCCTCTTAAGACTGCCTTTGCTGCATCCCAAAGATTTTGAACAGTTGTGGTTTCATTTCATTTGTTTCTATGAATTTTTTTAATTCTTCTTTAATTTCCTGGTTGACCCATTCATTCTCTAGTAGGATGCTCCTTAGCCTCTATGTATTTAAGTTCTTTCCGACTTTCCTCTTGTGATTGAATTCTAGTTTCAAAGCATTGTGGTCTGAAAATATGCAGGGAATGATCCCAATCTTTTGGTACCGGTTGAGACCTGATTTGTGACCTAGGATGGGATCTATTCTGGAGAATGTTCCATGGGCACTAGAGAAGAATGTGTATTCTGTTGCTTTGGGATGGAATGTTCTGAATATATCTGTGAAGTCCATCTGGTCCAGTGTGTCCTTTAAAGTCTTTATTTCCTTGCTGATCTTTTGCTTAGATGATCTGTCCATTTCAGAGTTGGGGGGGTGTGTTAAAGTCCCCCACTATTATTGTATTGTTGTTGATGTGTTTCTTTGCTTTTGTTATTAATTGGCTTATATAATTGGCTGCTCCCATGTTAGGGGCATAGATATTTACAGTTGTTAGATCTTCTTGTTGGATAGACCCTTTAAGTAGGATATAGTGTCCTTCCTCATCTCTTATTATAGTCTTTGGTTTAAAATCTAATTTGCCTGATATAAGGATTGCCACCCCAGCTTTCTTTTGTTGTCCATTAGCATGGTAAATGGTTTTCCACCCCCTCACTTTCAATCTGGGGGTGTCTTTGGGTCTAAATGAGTCTCTTGCAGACAGCATATCAATGGGACTTGTTTTTTTATCCAATCTGATAGCCTGTGTCTTTTGATTGGGGCATTTAGCCCATTTACATTCAGGGTAACTATTGAAAGATAGGAATTTAATGCCATTGTATTACCTGTAAGGTGACCGTTACTGTATATTGTCTGTGTTCCTTTCTGGTCTATGTTGCTTTTCGGCTCTCTCTTTGCTTAGAGCACCTCTTTTAATATTTCTTGTAGGGCTGGTTTCCTGTTTGCAAATTCCTTTTGTTTTTGTTTGTCCTGGAAGCTTTTTATCTCTCCTTCTATTTTCAATGACAGCCTAGCTGGATATAATATTCTTGGCTGCATATTTTTCTCGTTTAGTTCTCTGATTTTTCATGCCAGTCCTTTCTGGCCTGCCAGGTCTCTGTGGATAGGTCTGTTGCCAATCTAATGTTTCTATCATTGTAGATTACAGATTTCTTCTCCTGAACTGCTTTTCTCTTTGTCTCTGAGACTTGTAGGTTTTACTATTAGATGTTGGGGTGTTGACCTATTTTTATTGATTTTGAGAGGGGTTCTCTGTGCCTCCTGGATTTTGATGCTTTTTACCTTCCCCAAATTAGGGAAGTTCTCTGCTATAATTTGCTCCAATATACCTTCTGCCCCTCTCTCTCTTTCCTCTTCTTCTGGGATCCCAATTATTCTAATATTGTTTTGTCTTATGGTATCGCTTATCTCTCGAATTCTGCTCTTATGATCCAGTAGTTGTTTATCTCTCTCTTTCTCAGCTTCTTTATTGTCCATCATTTGGTCTTTATATCACTGATTCTCTCTTCTGCCTCATTTATCCTTGCAGTTAGCGCACCCATTTTTGATTGCACCTCATCAATAGCCTTTTTGATTTCGACTTGGTTAGATTTTAGTTCTTTTATTTCTCCAGAAAGGGTTTTATCTAGTATCTTCCATGCTTTTTTCAAGCCCAGCTAGTATCTTTAAAATCATGATTCTGAACTCTAGGTCCGACATCTTACTAATGTCTGTATTGAGTAGGTCCCTGGCAGTTGGTACTACCTCTTGTTCTTTTTGTTGAGGTGATTTTTTCCATCTTGTCATTTTGTCCAGAGGAGAATAGATGAATGAGAGAACAAAATGCTAACAGGGTAACTATGTCCCCAGAAAATATACTCTAAACAAATCAGAAAAGACCTGAAACCAGGGGAAAAGAAAGGGAAAGGAAGAGAAAAGAAAAAGAAAAAGATAAAAACAAACAAAAACAGAACAAAACAAAAAAAACCAGAATATGATCAAATATGATTAGGGTGGTGCATAGGTCAGTGCCACACACTAGATTTTGGGTGTATTTTTTTCTGTTAGAAGAAAGTGCCTCCCAAAATTTAAAAAAAAGAAAAACATATATGTACAAAAATAAGGGTTGATATGATGAAGCTATAGAATATGACTGTAAAGATGAAAAGTATAAAAGATTTTATAAAAGGAATTGATAAGATAAGAAGTTGGTTGAAAAAAGAAAGAAGAGGTTTTAATAAAAAAGAAAAAAAAAGGGAGAGAATGTGATCAGGCAGGAGACTAGAACAAAGTCATACACTAGAGATTTAGGGTATATTTTGATCTGTTAGAAGAAACTGTATCTCAAAATTTAAAAAGAGAACAACTTATATATATATGCCAAAAATAAGGTTAACTACTATGAAGGGATAGAATATGACTCTAAAAATGAAAAAATAAAAATGTTTTTTAAAAAAAGGATTGATAAGATGTTGGTTGAAAAAGGGAAAAGGAAAAATTCAAAAAAAAAAAAAAAGAAAAGACAGTTAAAAAAAAATTAACTTTGAAAGACTAAAGAATCATGGTAAAAAAGCCATGAATTCTATGTGCAGTATTCCCCTAGCGCTGGAGTTCTGCCGTTCTCATTGATCGGTAAACTTGGTCTTGGCTGGCTGTTCTCGCTGATCTTCTGGGGGAGGGGCCTGTTGCCGTGGTTCCCAAATGTCTTTGCCGGAGGCGGAATTGCCCCGCCCTTACCCAGTCCGGGCTAAGAAATCTGCTCGGGCTTGCTCTCGGGAGCTTTTGTTCCCTGCAAGCTTTTAGTACAGCTTTGGAGGAGGAGAGTGAAAATGGCGGCCTCCCAATATCCGCCCGGGAGGAGCCAGGAACTAGGGGCCCCTCTCCTCAGTTAGCCCCTCCCCGGTCTCTGGCAGCACTCCATGCTCACCCGGCCTGTGACCAAGGGTTTCTATGTCTGGCAGCCGACTTGGTGTGGAGTCTCCAAACCCAGCAGATCCCTGCGGTGCGCTCCCGCGCTGCTCCTCCTGGGAAGGAAGGGGAGTCTCCCCAGATCTGCCGCTTGTTGGGTCCCTGCTGGAGGAGCAGTGGCCCGACTGTGCCGCAGATCACGGTTTATGACAACCTCGAGCTGAGAGTCCACTCCTCGGCTCTGTCTCTGCAGCCGGCTTCTCTGCTCCGATACCTGGGAGCTCTGCTGCACTCAGGCACCCCCGGTCTTTCTGTGACCCCGAGGGTCCTGAGACCACACTGTCCCGCGAGGGTTCCACCCGCCGCTTAGCCACCGGAGTGACGTCCCACAGCAGAACCGACTTCTAAAAGTTCCGATTTTGTGCTCCGCGGCTCTATCACTTGCCAGAAGCGGCTGACGGAGGCCCCCTTCCCGCCGTCTATCTTCCCGAATATCGCCTTGGATTCACTTCTCCGCACGTCCTACCTTCCAGAAAGTGGTCGCTTTTCTGTTCAGAGAGTTGTTGCTATTCCTTTCTTCGATATCCTGTTGAGTTTGTAGGTGTTCAGAATGGTTTGATCCCTATCCAGCTGAATTCCTGGGACCAGACGAAATCCAGGTCTCTTACTCCTCGGCCATCTTGCTCCACCCCTTCCTCATTCATTTTTTGTGAGATGTGGGTTTGATCCTGGCTTTGAAATAGCAAGCAGGGACTGGTAGGAGAACTGATCTTTGGTCCCTATCCTCATGTGTCTCTCTCTTGGCAGCAACCTGGGCTCTTTGCCTCTGAGTGGAATCTGCCTGACAACTCCCTCACTCAGCCTCTGCTCTTGATAGCTGACCCTGGCTGAATCAGATTTCATGGACAGCCTGGACTTTTTTCCACATTTTGTCCATTTCTTTAAAGACACCTATATACACAACTTCTAAGTTCATGCTTCTCAAACAGATATATGTGCTCCCTGCCATGTGCTAGGGAATATGAGAAAATATAGGATCAACATGGCACTTGCTGGAGTGGCAATTCTATTGCAGACTTTTGGTGGAATCAGGAGGATGCTGTCTCTGCTCTGTGCCCTACCACCATCCCACTGACCTCTGCTTCAGGTGGTGGACACTTTCTTTGTGCCTGCTTCCCCACTGCCCCAGACTCACTACATCTCTCAGCTCCTCTATAGGCTTTCACCAAATAGAAGTTCTTCCTCACCCATCAGTTAGACATCTGGGAAATGCCAAAGGAGTTAATGCCCATGGGAGCAACTCTTAGTCAATAAGGGCAGGAATCAGTGCATATATTCCCCAGCTTCCAGTTCTTCAAAAGGATAATTCTCTGAGGTACACTCTGTGTAATTTCTCAGAGGATTGTAATGAAATTCAACTCCATTTACCCACAGTAGCAATCAGCTCAACAGTATACTCTTCATGGCTTCTTTCCTTCTCTGTCTCCTTCCCTCTTCTCTCTCATTTGCATGGGGAAAATTCAAAACTAGGACACACAATACTCAATATTACTCAAATGCAAAATAAGTAGATTATAAAATTTACGCAAAATTGTAAGATACACAACAGCATTTAAAGAATTGAGGATGGAGCTGTACTGAGGTACTATGCATTTGCTTTTCTGTCCATGGGGTAAACAATCATGGACAATAACTCTAAATTCTACAGAAGATTATTTATTTGCTGCTTCTTTTCTTACTGCACATTCACAGCTCAAACTCCTGCACCTTGGCTTCAGACCCCACTTCTCCACTGAAACTCCTAATTTGTTAACATCTGATCAGCCAAACCCGTGGACAGTTTTGAGTTATCTTCCTAGACCTGTGTACTGCTTCTGACAGCGATGCCTGCTCTCTCCTTCTTGAAATTTGTCTCGCCCTTGTTCTGTTGGATGTAAACTTTGTGGTCTCTCTCTACATCCTTGACCATTCTTCCTTTTCTTGCTTAAATCCACCGATGTGTAGCTTTTCTGCTTGCTTTATCTTATGAATGCTGCTTTTTTTTTTCATGTTGCACTTATTTGGGCTATTTATTTTCAGTTGACTTATTTTGGAATAAAAATTAAAAGGCAAACTATTTAAAAATAAATTTCCTTAGTTCATATTGTTTACATTTGTATCAGAATAGAAATAGGATTGAAACATGTAGAAAAATCACCCTTGACCCCAGACATGTAGTATTTCTCACAGGACTCCAAGTGCAGAGTAAGTGACTAACGTGTTGACTGGTATGATTTGTCATTTTTGAACCATGTATAAACAGTGACCTGCTTGATACCTAGTAAATTTAATAGGTGATTATTTGTATATAGGTATAATCTGTGTAATAGATTATAGTACAGTGTATTTAATTCTCAGAATAATGATGGGAAAAATACTTGACACTCAAGAAATGAGATTTAGTTGTCTTAATAAAATTATAATTGGTTCTCCTGAAATATATCCAATATTATAAGCAAATGCATCTTCAATAATGTTATTTTTAGATGAGAAGTTTGAAAAATATATTTTAGTATAATAATGCTAAGCAAGCTATCATTTTCAGGGCAGAAATGCCTAGAGTTGACTAGGTATCAAAATATAGTGTTTTTTTTTTTTTTTTAAGATTTTAGTTATTCACTTGAGAGAGAGAGAGCACAGTGGGAGAGGGAGAAGAAGGCTCTCACTGAGCAGGGAGCCCAACGTGGGGCTCTATCCCAGGACCCTGGGATCATGACCTGAGATGAAGGTAGATGCTTAACCCACTGAGCCACCCAGGCACCCCCAAATACAGGTGTTTAAAATTAAGAGGGAATAATTTTAACCTGGAGGTGAAAAAACATTTGCCACAGTGACATGATTATTACCCTTGTTGTTTTCAAAACGTGTAGATTGAGAGGTTATTATTTCATCAGAATACTTATTTTATTCCAAGTATCTATTTTAATAATCATTTAAATTTCCCCCATCCCCAGAAGGAGTGGGGGAAGGGCAGAGGGGGAGAGAGAATCTTAAGCAGGCTCCACGGTGGGTGCAGAGCCGGACCTGGGGGCTCCATCTCAGGACCCTGAGATCATGACCTGAGCTGAAATCAAGAGTCAGATGCTCAACAGGCTGAGCCACCCAGGTGTGCCAATAATCATTTAAAATTTTTGTTCAAAGTAATCAGAAGTGTCCCATCTTCTCCAGCAATAATTTACCTGTTATAGGAAGGGCATTCTTCATTTTTCAGAAACAAAGTCACTAATTACTTATTTTATATGTGTTTGTTTTTCTATATTAATTGATTACCCCCATCTCCTCTTCTCTGCTCCCCCTTCTTTTTTACTTCCCTCTCCTTCCTTTTTCTCCTTTCACTTTCTCTTCTTGACATTCCAAGTGCTCAAATTTTGTATCAGTTAACTGTACTCTTCCATCTTTATAAACATCGTGCTTTTCTCTTTAGCTCATGACTAAGTTCCTTGGCCAACTGCTTTATGGAAGCATTGGGAATAGAAATGTCACATAAAAATGGAATGAGTTGTGAAAACAGGCAGTTCCCATCTCTCCCAACATAGGCAAATCTTTGAATGACCTCCCTGGGACGAGAGAGCCAAGGGCATATTCTGATTTTATAGCATAAACTTCAGGATATTGAATGAAATACAGTTATGACATGATTAAAAATGAAATGCATTTTGGAAAGTCTTTAAATGTCCAACGGCGCTAAGATAAATTTTACTATGTTCATGATTATTCCTTCTACTATTTCTCTTTCTGGTTATTCACCATGGATCTTATGTGAAGCCTATTGCAGGATGAAACAAAGCAAGAGCAGGAAAGGTGCTTTCAAAAGAGCTCAGTTAATACATTCAGCAGTATTGTCATTTTCCTGGTCAAAGATGGCATTGTTGGAGTGAGCATACATAAACTTTCCTTCCCACTGAGTAGACCACGTGGAAAAATGCTTATTTTATTTTTTCTTATAAGAATAAAATTGCAATCTTTCAACAGAACATGTTGATTATGCCATCTGGCACATAATTTCTATGCTTAAATTAAGCAGAGAAATCAATTCAGTGTTGAAAGATATTATCCGTTTAACATTTTTTTGCCTAAAAGCAATTCGAGAAAGTAGGACAAAAAATAAGTTGTTTTCATTTCTAAGTATGTGAATTATATAGGTCTTGAATATTTTCTTCCACATAGAGGAAAATTATAATTTATAAGTGGATAGCTATGATCTCCTGGGATTTCTCGTCCTGTAGTTATGCCAAAACTATACTGTATTACAGGAACCTACCCTGGGAGATCAGGTGATTGTCAGTTGGAAATTAGCATCAGTTAATGGATGGTATAATTAACTGAGTATAAAAACCAGTCTTAAGGAGTTGCTTACATTTTGTTTGGACTTTTCTTTTTTAAGCAGTTTGTGAGTTCAGGTTGTTGCCAATACTAAAGGCACAAATAAATGAGTCTAATACACAAATTAGGCTGCACCAAGGACTACCTAACAAAGTTAAGTAACTAGCAGGTGGTGGAAACTCAAAGAGTGAAAATGGTCACTTTTTAATGGGGAAAATGAGGACTCCTTCAGCAGGACCTCTTTGTCAGTTTCTTCTTTCCCACTTTCTCCCTGCATGTGAAGATGTAAATCAATGCTCATTCACCTAAGAACTTCTTCCCAGTGAACAGCATAAGCCACAAATAACCTCTGACCAGCCTGTAGCTGCTGAGACAGAGTGGAATTGATCAATGCGTGGTGGTACCAGGAAGCTCAAACATTTGGAACAAATTGCCAGCAAAAGAGAGCCTTGAACTGAAGGTATACATTCAAATGGCAGAAAAACTGGGGAGAGATAACAAGTAGTTAGAATTTCTTCTTTCATTTCTTTGAGTTATTTTTTAAAAATTATTTTAAAATAATGGTTAAACTTTAAGTTTTGCTGCTTTAGTTAAGAAAGAATGGATGCCAGCTTCAGCAGCACATATACTAAAAAAAAAAAAAAAAAAGAAAGAATGGGAAATTTACACTTATGGGGGTGGGGGAAGCATCATCAAGGCTTAGCCATCTGGAGTCACACTATCCCGAGTCTTTGATGCCCACCTGCCTGTTGAGGTCTTGGCACACCTGTTGACTGCCTGGGGCACTCAGGAGAAAAGAAAACTTAAGTGCTTTCCTATCAAAGGACGTGTATGAAGTAACTTCAAGCACTGCAAATGGAGTTTTTTAAGAAGAAAGTCTAGATTCTAGCTCTAGCTCAGAGATAGATCCACAATAGATTTGGAAAATAGATACTATAATTTTTACTACAAGAACGTTGCATAATGGTAATAACAACAATGACAATAATAACAATACTTTCTATGGCACTTAGTTTTCAAAGCGTATTCATGTGAACTATGAGCTGTGCTTCCCATTACCCTGCTATAAGCTAATATAGTAGACACAGAACATAACAGTAAGTGCAGAATTGGAGAGAGATCCAGGATTTGGGAGCTAAGGAAGTTGAAGTGCTCTGTCCACTGTGGAAAAATGGCCTATCATACTTGGCACATATGCTTAGGAAATGCTCTCTCACTATGGTACTAATTGAAAATCATGGTTAATTGCTTGCATTTATAAAAACAAGGGCAGTGTATCTTAGAGTCTGGCAGTGAAAGTCCTCTTAGAAGGGGCTCCGTGCTTCACTGAGTCTGAGACAGGAGGAGCAGACAGCACCTGGACAGAAGCCCCTTTCAAGGCTTTGCACTCTGCCGCTCTCCTGGCAAGCTCTTTGAGACTAGAACAGTCCTCCTGAGCACAACTCAGTACATTATGGGAATTGGACACCATACTCTTGGCTCTCAAAAATGAAAAAGAGAGGGGGGTGGCAGGGGGTGGCAGGGGGAGAGGCAGAGAGAGAGGCCAAGCAAGGAATTAGAAAAGATCAAAGGTACATTGACCAAAAAAGATGAAAGACACTTTGCCAAAGACAAGCATGACCTACCACTCTTGCTAGAAAACTTGAGCTGATGAAACATTTCAGAAGGATTAGTATATAAGTGCACCTGGGAAAGAATTTCTCTGATGCCTTAGCTTTCAGACCATTTTAGCAGTGAATCAACAAGTTCCATTTGTAGAAAGAAGAAAGCTAACGTAATGAGCAGTAAAAGCACAACTCCAGAAGGACTTACCTCATTATTTCAGAGACACGCAGCCAGACCCGCACACTTGCACTTGCCCGGCCCTTTAACTCAAGTGTTCGGTATCATTGGAACCACCAGTGCCTTCTCCAATTTTTCCATTTGTTCAAGAAATTAATTTTAAAAGTGAATTAGAAGACTTTTAAGTTCAGACCCAATGTGTTTCATCTCTTTGCCATGGTTTATAGTCCTAGCAATGCCTCCCGGCTCTCCTGACCACTTTTGCTAACCATTGCCAAACGCTACAAGATACAAAAAATGATAGAAAATGAATTGCCCACATATTCAAGGCTGGGGAAAGCCATGAGCTGAAGAAATTCTAATAAAATTCTGACTCTCATACAATTTGACCTCCCTACCTTTGCAATATGAAATGTGCATTTTATATACAATTTCCACGGCAATTTACAGGTGTTAAATTAGGAACAGGGGTAGAGTACAGACAAGGGGATAACCTAATATAGCAGCAATAGAGTTCAAACAAAGTTTGTTTCCTTTTTTTTATATTATCATCTGGGTGTCTGTAAAATTTCATGCAAATCAATCTTAATTTACTATGTGTTTTGGCGCTTTCATAAAATATTCTGACCATGGTATTTCTACATTTTAGCTGTAAAGTTCTCCATAAATAGAGCACTTATTACATTTTTTTAATATGTGGAATGATTCAGTTAGTACAAGAGTCCAGAAGAAGAAATGTTTACTCCAGGTAGAGAAATCTAACTTTTTACCAGTTCCCAAGAGCATTGCTAATGCCCATGTATCATTCAGACTTAGAGGAACATATAAGGAAGACAGTGTTAGAACATGCCATCCCTAGTATTTGTCTCATATTGTTTCTACCACTAGTCTAGGTTAACTTTGGCCCAGCGCTACGGATCAACGAATTGTAAAACTAAGTGAGCACTTAGTAAAAACTCTTAGGTAAATTTGGTCTGAATCAAAAGATTTTGTTGGAAACCCAATCCTGTGTTTCAGCGAGCCTGGGGCTTGGCTCTGTCTTGAAATTTACTCCCTCACATTCATTTTGGAGGATGGGTGAGGAGAGGCAATTGAGTGATAAGCAAACCTTCCCTGGCAATCATAGTTGGTAGAAAATTAAGGATTAAGCTGGGGAGGTTATTCTCAGATGATGGTTGATTAGGCCAGTCACGTAAGAATCAAATCAGGAAAGCACTGCAAAGTCTGACATTTGGTGTTACTTAGGGAAAGCTTGAAAACTTAGAAGGCTCTTCAATTTAAGTTGGAAGGATTGGGGGTGGCGGCACAGAGATTCCTTAGAAGGCCTCCTCCAAGAAGTTTTTATAAGTGTGTGTGTGTGTGTGTGTGTGTGTGTGTGTGTATGCCCTTGTTTTTACAGGAGAATCACATTCTTCAGACCACCCGTCTGTCTCACGTAGGCAGAGCATGTCATGGGTCCTGTCTCCCAAAAGTGAGTTGAACGTTATTGGGGCTTTTGCTATTGTATTGACTTGTGACTAAGAGAGATCAGTGTTGCATTATTTGGATTTAGTATGCTCAAACTCGTTTCTTTTCCACATTCCAGGAGGATTTCTTCCTTGGAAAAAAAGGGGGGATAGGAAAGCAAGTTCCAGTGTTTTTATTCAAACATAATCCCTAATATCCTTTCTGGGAGCTCCCCAAAAGGACAGTTGTTTTTAAAAGGAAAGTATCAGTTAAGACATACCATGTCACTAAAGGGACCTTTAAAAAGTCATTTGGCCTCCTAGCAGGACCACACTCAGAGCAGAGATCACAATCTAACCCTTTCTTTAAAATCTCCAAAGTGTTTTTGAAACGGTTAATAATAATAAACGAGATAAGGGAATCCAGGTGGCATGGCAACGCGGGCACCAACAGCAGTTCCTCTATATGTTACGTGTCAGCCAATTTGCAGAACAAAGCTGACCATATTTTATAAGTAGCATTTTAAGAAGTGAAGTATTATGTACCTTTCAGAACATGTGCTTCTATTTATTCTTTGTCAGCATGCTGGGGCACCTGTGTTAGTTTTATGCCACTGCATGCAGATTCTTTGACGAGTAGAATTCTGGTAAGTTCCAGCTGTTTTTTCACCTGTGGGAGCACAAGAGCAGAAATCTCCTGGAACTTTGAATCTGAAGCACTAAAATTATTTGGAAATTACCACCTCATTTGCAATATGTTAATTCTGTTTATTAAATGCCCAATTAAAAAAATTGGTTCTTCTTAAGGGTAATAATAGCAATGACTGAAGATAAGCAATCATATTTGTAAGGTTAATATAGTGCTGATTGTGGTTATTGTGAGAAGACAAAATAATGACTGGATGTCTTCATGATTTATGTTATTTACAGACCTACAATGGTCATTATTTTTATCTACCAGGTACTGTGCTAAGGACTGCACATGCATTATCCAGCTGAATACTTCTAATAACCCTATGAGAGAGCTATCAGTATCCTCATTATCTAGACAAAGAAATAGAAACTTTAAAAGGTAAAGTAACCGGCAAAATGTTGGCCAGGCAATAAGTCAGATAATGTACTCAAACTCAAGTAGTCTGATTTCAGAGCCTCAAGTTGAACTATTTCATCAGAGTCTCACAAAGAATGGGAGCCAGAACACTGGATGTGAAATACTTTCTTTTTTTTTAAGATTTTATTTATTTATTTGGCAGAGAGAGAGCACAAGCAGGGGGAGCAGCAGAGGGAGAGGGAGAAGCAGGCTCCCCACTGAGCAGGGAGCCTGACATAAGGCTTGATCCCAGGACCCTGAGATCATGACCTGAGCCAAAGGTAGATGCTTAACAGACTGAGCCACCCAGGCACCCTGTGAAATACGTTCAGATAATACATGGAGCAAACTTACAGAACTATCAGAAAAGGTTTATTTATTTTTGATATGTATCAGAGAAAAAAATAAAAGTAGCCAATCCACCTACTCTCCCCACCTCCACCATTGTTACTGTCTCTGTGGCCACTTCAATGCAGAAAACTTCTAAGTGGTTTCCAGAATTTCTACTCTAAGATTAGTTCTTAACACAAAAGCCCAAGTAATGATTATGAGTGAATAACACTTCATGACATTCCCCTGCTAAAAACTCTCCAGTGATTTCTCATAATATTCAATAGAAAATCCAAACTTCTTCCCAGGACCTATGAGGTCCTATCTGGTTCTTACTTGACTCTGAAGTCTCACCTCCAGGCCTCTCTGTCTTCCTTTCTTTGTTTCATCCACACCAGCCTTCTTGCTATTCCTTGAGTATAGTGGGCTCATTCTCACACTGGGACATTTACCCTTCCGTTTTCCATTGCTAAGGACTAACGGGCTGGGCTTGCAGTCAAGCTTCCACCCAAATATTACTTCTTCAGAGGATTGCTTACCCTCCTCCATTTTCTTGTCTTCTCTTTACTTTCCTTTAGTTTTCTTCATAGCACTTAGCTGACATTGTATTTGTAGAATGCCCTGTATTGATTGATTTATTGATTGATTGACTATCTTCTTCATTAGAATGTAATCCCCACGAGAGAGGGTCTTTGTCTCTCTTAGTTACAGCTATAATTTTGGCTCCCCAAAATGTGTCGCAAAGCACGTGCTCAATACGTATATGTTAAATTAATTCATGAATCAAACTGATGATTTCATAGCTATGATTGCTTGGAATGAAGATAAAGGTTGGTTTGTAAAGGAAAATATTAAGGGAATTTAAAGAGTACTATTAAGAAGTGATAATACAGGGGTGCCTGGGTGGCTCAGTCTGTTAAATGTCTGACTCTTGATCTCAGCTTGTCATGATCCCAGGGTCCTGAGTTCAAGTGCTGAGTTGAGCTCCACACTAGGTGTGGAGCCTACTTAAAAAAAAAAAAAGTGACAGTACAATGGAGATGACAAAAATCATGAAAGTAAAATAAGAATACTGAAGTTTGGACAACATTGTTTATGTTATATTCCATGTAATTAGTTAAAAGTGAGGTTATTGCATTTTCTGTAAACTCTAAGTAATGAATAAGATACATGCATAAAATAAGCCCATTGGTTAAAATATGTACCGGCCTGTGTAGACTAGTAAATCTCTGTAGAAGGTTAGGATTGCATCTAGAATTTGAGTAACTAGCATTATTAAATAAATTGAGAAATTTTGTTATACCCCCTTCTGAATTCTCTTGGACAAATGACATTACCTGATCTGCAGATAAATAAATTTCTATCTGATTTAGAAACAGCAGTAGCTAGTTAGTAATATCCTTTTGTTTTCATTTCACTGTATGTGAATGCCACCCAACACCTGTATATTGTCAGCTTCTATAAATTAGGTAAATTGTGTTGAATAAATAGCTGGATGAAACCAGTAAGAAACCGATGTGATAAAAGAGAATATATTGATTATTTTACTGTTGAACCAGCCAAGGAAATTATTCTGAACCAAGATCAGAACACAAGGAGAGAATTTTTAGTTCATATAACTGTTTCTACAAAGGTAGCACATAGAGGAAAAACATACAAATTACAGTTTACTTTTCGATGCTGAGATTGCACTAAGATTTTATAATTGCACATATAAAGAAAATATAATGCTGAAAATTAAATTGTCTGACTCTTTTGGGAATTTTGAGCTGCTTTGTGAATATGGAGTTTGTTATAAATCTGTAGTAGCTGTAAAAGGTTGAAGTCTCCTGTCTTGATGGGTGTTTCAAACCAGTATGGTCTATTGCCATCACTCACTGTTCGTTCACTGCTCACTTTCATCATCGCCACAGCATACTTTTGCCTCCCTCAGTCATGATTCTAATTGCCTTTCATCATTCCTGTAGTGAACATGTACCATTAAAAATACCCATAATTAAATCTCTCACCAGAAGAAATGAAGAGAACTTGAAGGTTTAAGAATTTTAAAGGGAGAGAAAAAACAGGGTGTGGAAAGTAACCTAAGAATGGCAGCAGCTAACTGATTGCTTGACTCATTCCCAGCATTGGGTTTCTTTGGGGAGTGTGCTGAAACATTGTTTGGATGGTTTTGGCAAGATCTATTGGAAATAAGGGATGTTTCGATAATGTTTATTTGATTCAAAAGTGGCTAAAGGGAGAAAAATCTTTGAGTGAGTGTACTGTGCTCTATAATTCTGATTTGGCAGTGAGGCACACAAGACTGAGGGCTGCTGGCAATGCTCCTAAATGACTGCATTGGCAGACTCTAATAACTACAGTAACTCAAAGTCTTGACCCACTCTCAAGGGTTCTTCGATATATTTTTCCTCTCATCATTGTTCAAAATAGTTGAACATAGAGGGCCTTCATTCATTCATTCATTCATTCAAGAATATTTAGCATATATCTACTATGTCCTGGGCACTCTTCTAAGTGCTAGAGACACAGCAGAAATGAAGTGACAAAAATCCTTGCACCTACACAGCTTACATTCTAGTGGGGAAGATAAATAATGAAAACATTAAAAAATTTATGGTATGTTAGCTGTGACAAATACTATGGAGAAATAAAGAAGGAATAGGGAGTGTAAGCTAGAACTTAATGCTTATGGAACATTCTCCAGGATAGATTGTATATTAGGTCACAAAACAAGTCTTAGTAAATTTAAAAAAGTCATATCAAACATCTTTTCTGACCATAATGGTATGAAACTAGGAATCAATACAAGAAGAAAACTAGAAAATTCACTAATACATGGAGACTTAATATATTACTGAACAACCTATGAGTCAAAGAAAAAATCAAAAAGGAAATAAAAAAAATATCTTGAGACAAATGAAAATGGGAACATAACATATCAAAACTTATAGGCTGTAGCAAAAACAGTTCTAAGAACAAAGTGTTAATGATAAATGCCTACATTAGGAAAAAAGAAAGAGCTCAAATAAGCCACCTGACTTTACACTTCAAGGAACTAGAAAAAGAAGAACAAAGTAAGCCCAAATTTAGTAGAAGGAAGGAAATAACAAAGATTAGAGCAGAAATAAACAAGACAGAGACTAAAAAGACAATAGAAGAGATCAATAAAATTGAGTTGTTTTTGAAAAGAAAAAAGAAAATAGAGAAAACTCTAGCTAGACTTAACAAGAAAAAAAGAGAACTCAAATAAATTAAATTGTAAATAAAAGAGGAGAAATTACAACTGATAGCACATAAGTACAAAGGAACATAAGAGACTACTATGAACAATTATAGACCAAAAAACTGGGCAACCTAAAATAAATAGGTAAATACCTACAAACATACAATCAAACAAAACTGAATTACAAAGAAATAGAAAATCTGAACAGAGCAATTACTAGAAAGGAGAATGAATCAGGAACAAAAAAAATTTTCAACAAATAAAAGTCCAGGACCAGATGGCCTCACTGGTGAATTCTACCAAGCATTTAAAGAAGAAGTAATACCAATATTTCTCAAACTCCTCCAAAAAGTAGAAGACAAGGACACACTTTCAAGCTCATCTTTTTTTTTTTTTGATTTATTTATTCACTTGAGAGAGCGAGAGAGAGAGTACATGAGAGGGGGGAGGGTTAGAGGGAGAAGCAGGCTCCTCGCTGAGCAGGGAGCCTGATGCGGGACTCGATCCAGGGACTCCAGGATCATGACCTGAGCCGAAGGCAGTTGCTTAACCAACTGAGCCACCCAGGCGACCCTTTCAAGCTCATCTTATGAGGGCAGCACTACCCTGATACCAAACTAACTAGGACACTACAAAAAAAGAAAATTACAGGCCAATATCTCTCATGAATATAGTTGCAAAAATCATCAACAAAACATTGACAAGCTGAATTCAGTACATTAGAAGGATCATACACTACGATCAAGTGAGATTTATTCCATGGATGCAAGGATGGTTCAACATCTGCAAATCAATTGATATACCACACTAACAAAATGAAGGATAAAAATTATATGATCACCTCAATAGATGCAGAAAAAGCATTTGACAAAATTCAACATCAATTCACAATAAAAATTCTCAACAAACTGGATATAGAGGAACAGTACCTCAACATAATAAAGGCCATATATGACAATCCCACAGCTAATATCATACTCAATGGTGAAAAGATGAAAGTGTTTCCTCTAAGATACAGAATGAGACAAGGATATCTACTCTCACCACTTTTATTCAACATAAGACTGGAGGTCCAAGACTGGTCCAAGCCAGAGCAATTGGGTAAGAAAAGGAAATAAATGGCATCCAAATTGGAAAGAAAAAAGTAGAACTGTCTATTTGTAGATGAAATGGCATTATATACAAAAAACTCTAAAGACTCCACCAAAAAATTGTTAGAGCAATAAACAAGTTGAAGGATATAACATTTCTATACACTAACAATGAACTATCAGAAAGAGAAATCAAGAAAATACTCCTATTTATAATTGCAAAAGAATAAAATACCAAGAATCAATTTAACCAATGAGGTAAAAGATTTGTCCACTAAAAACTGTAGGACATTAATGAAATAAATTGAAGAAGACACAAATAAATGGAAAGATGCTGTGCTCATAGATTAGAAGAATCAATATTGTTAAAATGTCCATACTACTCAAAGCAAACTACAGATTTGATGCAATCCCTATCAAAATTCCAATGGCATTTTTCACAGAAATAAAACAATCCTAAACTTTGCATGGAACTACAAAAGACCCCAAATAGCCAAAGCAATCTTGAGAAAGAAGAACAAAGCTGGAGACATCACACTTCCTGATTTTAAGCTATATCATGAAGCTATAGGAATCAAAGCAGTATGGTATTGGCATAAAAACAGGTACACAGATCAATGGGACAGAATAAAAAGCCCAGAAATAAATCTATGCATATATGGCCAGTTAATTTATGACAAAGGAGCCAAGAATATAAATAGGAAAAGCATACTGTTTTCAATAAATGGTGCTGGGAAAACTGGACAGCTATATGCAAAAGAATGAGACTGGGGCCCTTATCTTACACCATACATAAAAATCAACTCAAAATAGATTAAAGATTTGAACATAACACCTGAAACCATAAAACTCCTAGAAGAAAACATAGAAACATAGAAGGTAAACTCCTTAACACTGGTCTTGGTAATGATTTTTTGGATTTGACGCCAAAGGCAAAGGGAACAAAAGCAAAAATAAACAAGTGGAACTACATCAAACCAAAAGCTTCTGTATGGCGGGGGGGGGGGGGGCACCTGTATAGCTCAGTCAGTGGAGCATACAACTCTTGATCTTGGGTTGTGAGGTTGAGTCCCACATTGGGGGTAGAGATTACATTATAAATAAAACATATAATAAAATCTTTTTAAAAAATAAGGCTCTGTACAGGAAAGGAAACCATCAACAAAATGAAAAGGCAACCTATAGAATGTGAGAAAATATTTACTAATCGTATATCTGACAAGGGGCTACTATCCAAAATGTTTAAAGAGTTCATAGAACTCATAGCAAAAACAAAAACAATCTGATTAAAACCAATCTGATTAAAACATGGGCAGAGGAACTGAATAGATATTTTTCTTTTTTAAGATTTATTTATTTATTTTAGAGAGAGAGAGATAGCGTGCACATGCACATGTGAGTGGAGGGAGGGGCAGAAGCAGAGGGAGAAAGAGAATCCTCAAGCAGACTCCCTGCTGAGTATGGAGCCCAACTCAGGGCTTAATCCCAGGACCCTGAGATCATGACCTGAGCCAAAATCAAGAGCCGGCTACTTAACTGAGTCACCCAGGTGCCCCTGAACAGACATTTTTCTTTCTTTTTTTTTTTTCCTCTAAAGATTTTATTTATTTATTTGTCAGAGAGAGAGAGAGAGTGCGGGAGCACAAGCAAGGGAAGCAGCAGGCAGAGGGACTAGCAGAATCCCCACTGAGCAAGGAGCCTGAGGCAGGACTTGATCCCAGGATCCTGAGATCATGACCTGAGCCAAAGGGAGATGCTTAACCAACTGAGCCACCCTGGCGTCCTGCCCCTGGATAGATACTTTTTCTAAAGAAGACATACAGATAGCTAAAAGGTATATGAACAGGTTGTCAACATCACTAATGTTTTTTAAAAAATCACTAATATTTAGAGAAATACAAATTTAATCCTCAATGAGATATGACCTCATACCTGTTGGAATGGCTATCATTAAAAGGACAAGAGATAACAAGTGTTGTTGAAGATGTGGAGAAAAGAATCCTTGTGCACTGTTGGCAGAATGTAAATCGGTGCAGACAGTATGGAAAACATTATAGAATGTTCCTCAAAAAAAGAAACAAAAACAAAAACCCAAATTACCATATGATCCAGTAATCCCACTTCTGGGTATATATTAAAGAAAATAAAAAATAAGATACTGAAGTAATATCTACACTCCTATGTTCATGACCACATTATTTACAAATGCCAAGATATGGAAACAACTAAGTGTTCATCAAAGGATTCATAGATATAGACGTGGTGTATATATACAAGGGAATATTGTTCAGCCATGAGAAAAAAAGCAAATCTGTTATTTGATACAACATAGATGGACCTCAAGGGCATTATGCTATGTGAGATAAGCCAGAGAGAGAAAGTCAAATACTGCATGGTATCACTTAGAGGTAGAATCTAAAAAAACAAAAAGATCCATCTCAGAAACAGAGAGTAGAAAAATTGTTGCCAGTAGCTAGGGGGTGGGAGGAATAGGGGGTTTGGTAAAAGGGTACAAACTTTCAGCTATAAGATAAATAAGATCTTAGCATCTAATGTAAAACATGGTGACTATAGTTGACAGCACTGTATGGTATAATTGCAATTTGCTAAGAGAGTAGATCTTAAATGTTCTTATGAAAAAAAAGTGAGGTGATGGGTGTGTTAATTAACTAAGTGGGGCAAGTCTTTTCACAATGTATATCAAATTACCACAATGTACACTTTATTTTTTAAAAAATTTTATTCTTCAAATTTTTATTTAAATTCTAGTTAGTTAACATACAGTGCAATACTGGATTCAGGAGTATAATTCAGTGATTCATCACTTACATACAACACCCAGTGCTCAACATGACAAGTGCCTCCTTACTACCCATCACCCATCTAGCCAATCCCCCACCCACATCCCTCCATCAACCTTCAGTTTGTTCTCTGAGTCTCTTATGGTTTGTTTTCTTCTCTCTCTCCTTTTCCCCCTACCATATGTTCATCTGTATTGTTTCTTAAATTCCACATATGAGTGAAATCATATAGTATTTGTCTTTCTCTGACTTATTTTGCTTAACATCTCTAGCTTCGTCCACATCCTTGCAAATGGCAAGTTTTCATTCGTTTTGATGGCTGAGTAATATTCCATGGTGCATATATACCACCTCTTTAACCATTCATCAGTCGATGGATATTTGGTTTCTCTCCATAGTTTGGCTATTGTTGATAATGCTGCTATGAACATCAGGTGCATGCATCCCTTAGAATCAGTGTTTTTGTATCCTTTGGGTAAATACCTCTTAGTGCAATTGCTGGATCATAGGGTAGCTCTATTTTTAACTTTTTGAGGAAACTTCATACTGTTTTCCAGAGTGGCTGCACCAGTTTGCATTCCCACCAACAGTGTAAGAGGGTTCCCTTTTCTCTGCATCCTCGCCAACATCTGTTGTTTCTTGAATTGCTAATTTTTGGTCCTGGCTTTGTCTTCTCCCTCCCAAGGGGTGGTCCATTAAAATCCAGAACGTAGGCCATCAGGATTGAGCATAGACTGCAAGGCATGATTTTTGGTAATGATTCTAGTTAGTTAACATACAGTGCAATACTGGATTCAGGAGTATAATGAAGCCTCTTGGCTCCAGTGCTGCTTACTCCTGTGGATAAGAACTTTCTTGCTCAGGCTTCTGAGGAATTCCTTTACTTTCTGCCTGTCCAATCATGTGTCATAATAGATTTTTTTCCATACCCCCCATACTTCCTGCATTTTTATTTGTGTTCTATTAAGAGTGGCTTCTGTGAACATCTAGTATATTATATCTTATATTACACTTTCAAATAACACACTTTAAGAATAATAACTAGTTCCAAAAAGAAAATCTTGTAATAGCTTTGGCTTCTTTTTATTCAGTGTACACTTTTTTGTATTACATGAATCCAATAATTTCATGACAAAGGGGAAAGAAAAAGCTTTAGAGCACCAGTATCAACTGAATGTTGTATAGTAAGGAAAAATAAGTGTTTTTTTTTTTTTTTTAAATGTTAGAATGTGGCAAGGGGAATAGAGTAAGGAGAATTTAAGTGCTGCTAAGACCAAATAATTTTAAAACTAATAGGTTTCTTTCTAGGGTGAATTTAATGAAAGCATCAAAGCAAGATATTTAATTATTTGGTTTTCTTGATGCACCAAATTAGAAAGAGTCCAGGAAAGTTTCTGGTGGAAAAAAGAAATCCTATACTTTTAAGTCAATTTTCCACTTCATGTTAGAACTCTAGTACCTTTGTAGTTTTAAAATGTATCACAAGCGTATGAAATTTAGCTGATGAAGAACATTCTTTTTACATTTGAGGAGACTTAATCTAGAAAAGGGAGTCAATTCACACAATTCTACCTTTGTGTTTGAAGTTCTGGCAGAAATGTATTAAATACTGGCTTTGACTAGAATTCATTTGACAATTTATAGGACAGTCAAGCTAAGTTCTTAACAATTTAAAATTGTAATTAGAGAAAAGCCTATTAATCATGAGTATTTGGAAATGGAGAAATGCTTTGTTTCTCTAACATGGGTCATTTGGGTTTTTGCTTTCATTAATTCCTTTCTAAACAGAAGCTGGACTACACCTGTGAATCCTTTGTTTAATTTTGAGCAAATTCTTCCATATTCTGAACATTTTTTTCAGCTGTTTTTCCTACTTCTTCATCTGAATGAAGTTCGATTTTCTCTCCACTCTCTCCCCATAAATGCTTCCAAAAGGAAGCCATTCCATCTCTTCTTCCAGGCTCATTCTTTCTCTAGATTTCTCCTGTTTGCATTCATATCAAGTGACTGTACCCGGCATCTCTCATTCCACCCTCCCTCCCTCCCTTCTTCCCTTCCTTTCTTCCTTCATTCCTTCCTTTCATTAAAAAAATGATGCACTACTAGATTCACCTGGTGTAGAACTTATTTCAATAAATGCTATACATATCTGTCCTTTCATATATACATCATTTACAACTTCTCCAAAGTTCATACTATCAGAACTGATATTTTAGACACTTTCCTTGATGATTTAGGCAACTAGTTTTCCTCTCTGACTTTCCTGCTGTCACAATTCATCCACAGTGAGGCATCTTCCCATTTCTCCCATCCAAGTACTAACCAGGCCTGACCCTGCTTAGATTCTGAGATCAGACCAGATCGGGCACGTTCAAGGTGGTATGGCCGTAGACTCATCTTCCCATTTCTCAACTTTTTAAGCCACAGTTTTCATCTGTGCTGCACTTTGCTCCATAGACACGACCTTATATTCTCTTTGAACTTTTCGCCCTGACCCTGTGAACCTTGGGATTCCCCTCTAGCACCTTCTAACATTTCCTACTTGTCTAGTCCTCATTAACAGGAGAATGAAGATCATCTGAGTAAAATAAAGCAGTCTCTGCCTTTGCTTTCTAATGAGATACTATTTATAAAGGGCTTTATGAACCAACTATGATCAAAATAAAGAAATCAGAATTTTTATTTCTAAGAATTTTTATCACTATTCAGGTATACCTTCTTGCAGGAAATTTTGAAAAAAAACACGTGAAAAAACACAATTTATCTTTTCTTATATTGAGATGGCTCTTTATACGATTAAATAATAACATTTGCCATCTTTAGTCTTTGTGTCAGTAGACACGTTCTAAAGAATTGAAAGCTCACATTTCTCGGGTGCAGGTAAAAGTAAGTTGGTTAAGGACTCTGGCAAACTAGGGTGTGTTTGCGGTAATTGAAGGGAAGTAATTATCAAACAGACAGGTCCCAAACTGGCCAATCTTCTGAATTTTCAAGTTGGAAAACTGATTTTTATACGAACTCTCCCAATTTTCATATGTTGACAACTAATGCAAACTTTAAAAACATCACTACTTATGCCAAATCAAAATCACCTGAGGGTAAATCACTGGCTTGTGAACTGTGTTATAAGTAAAAAATTAAGTATATATTAATATAAGAAAATAATGATAACATGAAAAGAGTTAGAGAATTGAACTTTATTGATAACAGCTGAAATTTGAAGACAGCTCAAAACAAGTACTGTGGCCACATTCATTCTGCATTGATGTTCTATCCATGGGCAAAATACAGATGTACATTCATGAGTAGAAAACGGTGTTTTCTACTACTTAGACTCTGTTGTTGAAATTCATTCCTTAACAGTGCCATACAATAGTGTTTCTCTTCCATAGTTTGGTGCTTACTTACGTAAGGTTAATAGCTTAAGCCTTTCAGCTTGGGTTACCAACTGTTTAATTTCTCCAGTTAATGAGGTAATTTTAATACTACTATTTATGGGGTATTTTAACCAAATAAAGAGTATTTTTCTTTATGATTATGATGACGATTGATATCCAAAAATATTAACCATATATATTAAGGAAGATTTTAATAGATCCAACTATGAATAGAATCTAGGACAATATTTTAGACTAATTGATGAAGGAAGATGAATGTTTTGTAGTACACATCTACAAAATTCATTTTCAATGAGTAGTTGACTATATTATTATATTCTGGAAGTATAAAAAGAGAATTCTACCCTGTTAGTATATGTCACAGGGGAATGTCATTTATTTATTGCCATTAGTAGGTAGATGTTACATTTAGGTTCTTTTTCCCAATAATTATCCAGATGTATGACACTTTCTAAATCACTTTGAAGTTAATAGGTTATTCAGAGAAAGGAGAAGTTGAATGACTGAATGAATGAATGAATGAAGTGCTTCAAACCATCAGTAAGTTCATATTCTTAATGTCAAAAGCTACTGAGACCAAAATAGGATTGACATACTTAATTTATTTTCTTAAAATTTTTTATATTCTGCAGATTACTTATATTTGGGGACAGGAAGCACTGCCTGAGTATTTGGGATTTATTAAGGAAAATACATTAAGATCATTTTGTATTTTTTGAAAGATTTCACTTTCTTTGAACATGTGTGCATAAAAAAAACTGTCTAGCCTTGCAATATTATTTTGAAATATTTCTAAAATATACATTAGCCTCCCATGTCAGAGACTATGGATTCTTAGCTATCTGTGTCCACATTGCCCTACAGTTGCCTCTTTGTTCTTTTGAGGGTGTGACTACATAAGCCATAGGCAAAATTTCTTTTTGTTGTATATATTATATCTGCTAATCTTTATACCTCTTCTTACCCCTTTTCCTTTCCCTTTCACTTTCTTACCTGAGCACAACATCTAGATGCTACCTACACTCTTAAATTCCCCCAATTCAGTGGTCTGTCTTAAGGAGTGGAATGGCCTCCCACTTATGCTTCCAGATCTACCTCCTTCTTCAATCCACTCTCCTCCCCCAAATGCATCTGTTCTATACAAAATCTCTTCAGGGTCTGTTTTTTTGTCCCTATGGCTCCTTATAACAAAATCCTTTAGTTCACTTAAAATGTCAAACATTTCCACCCATTTAAGCTTTTGAGTTGAAGAGACAAATAAATACATGGAGGTTAAACAACATGCTATCTCCAGGATCATCTTTATGGAGGAAATGGAGCTAGTGTTCTAGTTCATCCTGAGAATGGCAGCAAGTAGCAGAGCAAAGAAAGTAATTAGATACTAACCTTTGCTTGATGCTTCTAGGCTGCCCTGTAGAACTCCAGGACTGACTTCTAAATGCATTAGGCATATGAAACTAATAAGGTGACTTCTTGAGAATATCCAGGAGAAATCTGATCACTCCAAGATAAGTGTAGAGAGAGATTAATCTACTCTGTTATGTTGGAGAATATACGTATTGTCTTTTCCTTCTAACCCTGAAGGAAAACAGATAAGATGACAATTTTGGTAAGAACTGTAAAAACCCCCTTGTTTCCTTTTTCTCAAAGACATAATTGGATTCTTACCCTTTTCAATATAAAATTATTTTCATTCAGTAAATTAAAATGGATGTAATGTTGGTAAACATTTTTTGAAAGATTTCACTTGATTTTTAAACCAAGTTGTTTGATACAGATAATAGTCTTACCTGGCATTTCATTAACAAGATTTGTTCATTTATTCTGTATTTTGATGATAATTTAATATAATATTTGATATAAAATATATGAAACATATGGAGACTATGAAGCATGATGGTAGAGTATAAACTATTCTGAAACATGCCATTCCCACTAACTGGCACTGCCCCACTTATGGGCCAGAAGTGAGCACTATCTCAATTTTTATTTTCATCATTTTCTTACTTTAAAAAATAATATTTTCGGGGCACCTGGGTGGCTCAGTCAGTTAAGTGTCTGCCTTCGGCTCAGGTCATGATCCCAGGGCTCTGGGATCGAGCCCCACATAGGGCTTCCTGCTCTGCAGATAGCCTCCTTATCCCTCTCCCACTCCCCCTGCTTGTGTTCCCTCTCTCGCTGTGTCTCTCTGTCAAATAAATAAATAAAATCTTAAAAAAAAAAGTAATATTTTCATATGTGTCTACATTTCTTGTTTTTTTTAAAAGATTTTACTTATTTATTTGAGAGAGAGAGAGAGAGAGCACGAGCAGGGGAGAGGCAGAGGTAAAGGGAGAAGCAGACTCCCCACTGAGCAGGGAGCCTGTAGGGCTCCATCCCAGGACCCTGGGACCATGATCTGACCTGAAGGCAGAGGCTTAGCTGACTGAGCCACCCAGGTGCCCCTTTGTCTACATTTCTAAACAATAAATTGTTTAACTTTTTTGTGCTTGACAATTGTATCTTTTAATTTTAAGTGCTGTGGGACTTTCCTTTTACATTCAACATGAGGTTTCTATGAGTCTTTCATGTCATTGTGTACGATTCATTCATTTTCAACTGTTACATAATATAGTCTATTGTGTAAGTAGAAAAAGTCAATTTATCTATTACCTATCATTGGACATTTGGGGTGTTTCTGGTTTTTTTGATACTAGGAACAGTGCTGCTATGAACATTTTTGTACACGTCTCATGATACATATGTTTTAAAATTTTCTAGGGTGGATAGCTATAAGGGGTCATTGGGTAAATGTTAGATTTTATAAGATGATGCCACACTTTTTCCCCAAAGTGTCTGTGCCGTTTTATACTTCCACTGGCAGTCTGTAAGAATTCCCCTTGGTTCACTTCCCTGCAATATTTTATATTATCAGATTTCTTAATTCTTGCCAATTTTTGGCATCTTATGTGCTCTTAATTTACATTTCTGTGATTACTGACATTGAGGGTATTACCATACATGTTTCCTCTTCTGTGACACATCTGTTTGAGTCTTTTTTTTTTTTTTTAAAGATTTTTTTTTAAATTTATTTATTTGACAGAGAGAGACACAGCGAGAGAGGGAACACAAGCAGGGGGAGTGGGAGAGGGAGAAGCAGGCTTCCCGCTGAGCAGGGAGCCCGATGCGGGGCTCGATCCCAGGACCCTGGGACCATGACCTGAGCTGAAGGCAGACACTTAACGACTGAGCCACCCAGGCGCCCCTGTTTGAGTCTTTTAGCTATATTTCCATTGCGTTGTTTGTTCTTATCTTGTTTGATTTTTAGAATTTCTTCATATATTTTGGATATGAATCTTTTTTCAGTTATATGTGTTACAAATAATTTCTTCTAGTTTAGGAGCTACATTTTCCCTATTAAAGTGATGCCATTTGATTAAAAGAAGTATTTGATTTTAGCACACATTATGTTTTCTTTTATGGTTATAGTTCAAAATTTTTTGGAGAATTGCAATTGCATATTTATGTTTTGATCTATCTGTTATTGACTTTTGTGTATGGTGTGAGGTAGGGATCCATTTTTTTTTTTTTTTTACCCATATTGATAACTAATTGCCCTATCACCATTTATTGATTAGTCCCCAATTTTCCCACTGACAATACCACCTCTGCCCATTATCAGAATTCCACAAATGCACAGCTATCTTTCAGGTTTTCTTTTCTGTTATTTTTTTGTCAATTTTTGGAATCTCTATTCTAATTTAAAAAATATTTGTATTTATATTCAATATCTGGTGTGTCAAGTTCTTTCACTGTTTTCTTTTTCTTCAGGAGTATTTTATCTTTTCTCACTCCTTTGTTCATCAAAATAAATTTAAGAATTAGCTTATCAAATTCCATGGAAGCTCTGCTGGGCTTTTGGTTGGAATTGCTTAGAATCTATGTATCAAATCAATTCTTTCTTTAGTTTTTCATTCATTCATTTATTTAAGAAACATTCATTGAGTGACTGTGGTAGGTCCTAGACATAAGAAAAGTGAAGGAACATAACTTTTGAACTCCACTTGCAGTCTAGTAGGGAGGTAGGCATCCAGATACAACTACGATATAGTAATAGTAGAAAACTCTTATGGGCTTTATCACATCAGGCATTTTTCAAGCAATTTACATGCATTTACTTATTTAATCCATGAAAAATCATATGAAGTAGATATATTATACAAATGAGGAAACTGAGGCACAAAAGTAGAAATAGCCCAAATATTCAAGAGAAGGGATAAAATATTTTTTTAAATATTGACACAATGAATTATTTATTCTACAACACTTGAAAGTGAGTGAAGTGTACATAAGAACATGGAAGACTCACAGAAATATAATGAATGTGGGTAATCAACAAAGGAGAAGTGGGAACAGATTGCCCTGCAATTTAAAAAAGGATTAGATGATTGATTAGATGTTGAAGTGAAGTATGTTAGAGGATCCTAACTTGCTGCCCTAATAAGTGGGTGTAAGAAAACCATAACCCTTGGCCCAAATCTGGTCTGCTGCCTATTCTTGCAAATAAAGTTTTATTGGAACAGAGCCATGGCTGCTCATTTATGTATCATGGATGGCTGCTTTTGCACTATAGCAAGTGGAGTTGAGTAGCTGTGACAGAGAACATCTGGTCTGCAGAGCCTAAATATTTACTATATGACTCTGTAGATCTTTGCCAAGCCCTGAATCTGGTTTAGTTAACTGGATGAATGAAATGCACTGAGTTTGGAAATCCACAAGATAAGTAGTTTACCTTGGGAGAAGTTGAATTTGAGGTATTGATGTGAATCCAGAAAAATATTTGATTCTTGATCCTGTGTGAGTGTTTCAACTCCTGTTCCTTAGGCACATATCACATTCTGATACTTGGGCAGGCCATTTGATGTCAACCCCAACATTTTACTCTGACCGTAATTCCTTTTTATATTTAGGGCACCTGGGAATTTTCCTTTTCTTACTTTTGAGATTGACTATGTATTAAAATTTTCTAAAATTTCAAATCTAACATTTCTTTGGCTTTGAGTAAGTTGGAGAAATCTTCATCTGTCTGTCATAGTGATTAGAAGTTCTAAACACTTCTAATTTTTCTGTTTCTGTTTCTAATACAGATTCTTTTTTTTTTTTTTTTTAAGATTTTATTTATTTATTTGAAAGAGAGACACAGCAAGAGAGGGAACACAAGCAGGGGCAGTGGGAGAGGGAGAAGCAGGTTTCCCACCAAGCGGGGAGCCTGATGCGGGCTTGATCCTAGGACCCTGGGACCATGACCTGAGCTGAAGGCAGACGCTTAACAACTGAGCCACCCAGGCACCCCTCTAATACAGATTCTTGATAAAATTCAATTAGACATTTCTTTGGGGTATGTGAAATAGTATAGTAAAGGCATGTGTTTCTGGTGATCTACCTTGAAACAAGGTCTGAGTGTAATAATCTAGTATAATAAGAAGTTTTTTTGTTTCTCATATTATTCTGATATAATATGAATTCTGCTCACAGTGTTGAAAGAAACTGTGTCTAAGTGAAGATTAAATTTTCTGCTGAAAGTACAAATCTGTAAAGAACTTTGGAAGATTGTTTTATAGTATATTCTAAAGCTGAACATACATATACACACTCTTGGGTAATATCCAAGAGAAATGAATGCCTATGTCCACCAAAACATGTGTACTGAGTGTTTATGCTGGTTTTATTCATAATAGACACAAAATGGAATCAGTCCTAATGTCCATCATAGGATAGTGAATAAACAAACTATGGTGTATTTATACAATGGAATACTATGCAGCAATAAAAGAGACTAAAATATTGAAACATGTAACATAGATAAGTCTCAAAAACAATATGTTGAACAAAAGAAACTAGATGCTAAAGATACTAAATGATTCCATTTGTATTTCAAGAATAGGAAAAGCTAATTTATGATGCTGGGGTTCAGAATAGCATTTATCTGTGGGGGTTCAGGGCAGTAGTTACTGGATAGATACACAAGTGGTCTTCCTTAGGTGCTGAAAATATTCTCTATCTTGATCTTGGTGGTGATTACATAGGTCTATCACAGCACATGTAAGAATTCATCTAGCTGTACACTTAAGATTTGTGCACTGTATGCAAGTTATACCTCACTAAACAAGAAAAGATCTAGTTGTTTTGGTAAGTGCCTAGAGGGTATATGATCTACAAGGGTGAGAGAGACACTGAATATATGAACCTAAAAGTTTACAATCCCTTATGAAAATGATAGATACTGACTTTTATTTTTGTCTCAAAGAGGTTCCATTCCACCTCCTAATGGAAATTGGCAATAGAGATTACCAAAGACAGAGGCTATTTCTCAAATAAAGTTTTGGATTTGCTCATGTATTTGGGCACTTATTATTTGAGATCTTAGAATTACATACATAGAAAATGGAAAACTATAGGAGCAGGTGTTTACAGTTACCTGTCTCAACTGTAGATAAACCTGAGGCTAGGTCTCTTGTGGAGCCTGATTTTCTGTAGTACCATTTTCTAATGAGCATGCCAAGATGAGCTCACTGCAAAGATATTTCCATGAAGTAGAAGAATTAATTTGGTTGATATGAATGTAATTGAGATTTTGGCATAGTTAATATGGAGTTTTCTTTCTTATGTTCATTCAGTTTGTTAAAGTCATTCCTTATACGTGGCAATCAAACTATCTCATGTACACAGTTTGATTATACTTTTAAATGCACTTTATTATTCAATAAGTCTTTGAAAATGTATGCTTCACATATAAGCTAGGTAATAATTATTATTCAGGATATTTAACTATTAAATCTATAAGCTAGCCCAGCTGCATATCTGTTTTATTTTTCTGATTTTCCTAAATTTTCTAAAATGAACATGTGTTACTTTTTAATCAGAAGAATAATTATATATTATGTAATTTACTATAGTTATATATAATTTATATTTATGTAATGTTATTTATATTATATTATTATAATAATGTATATATTTATTTACTCCAGTTACCCCTCCTGAATTCCATACCCATCTATTAAAGATTCAGCTATAAGGTTTAATAAGCAAGTCTCCAGTTTATCATATCTCAAATCAAAATCCGTATCTTCTTCCCTGTGTTTAAGACTAGCACCTTCATGGAGACAGTGACCCAAACTATCAACTGGGGTATCATCTCCATCACCTTCCACATTCTACCAAACAAGAAGGCATGCCTGTCTTACCCTTTTAGAATGTCTCCTATCCACTTCATCTCTTCATTCCTACATTACTGTTCCTCCAATTGATCCTCCATAAAGTCATAGGGGTGATCTTTCTAAAACATAAAGCTCATCATATTAATCCTTGCCCCAAATACTATTGCCTCTTAGATTAAATTCAAACTTCTTAGCATGCCTGGGGACTTGGTTACCTGACTCCTGCCTACCTAGCTATACCCAGTTGTGCCAAGCTTCTTGCAATTATCTTTACCTCCCAGACTAATTTGATCTGTTGTACATGTTGTTCTTTTTAATGTTCTTTCATTCCATCTGTCATCATCCATCTATGCATCTTTCAAGACTGAAAGTAACCTCCTACTCTGACTAGGTTAACCCACTTATTTTTCACCAAATATGCCCTATGGTTTTCAACAACTATATTGTGTTGATATGATTTTCCCCAATTTGAATGTCCTTATAAGTTCTCTTTAAGTTTCCAGGTCTGCCATATTTAAAGCTATTTTAATAGCCAGCTGAGATAATTCAGATTGAGAATCTGTTCTGGGACTGTAGAATTTTGATCTTTCCATTTACTTAGGGTCATTCTAGCACACTCTAAAAGCAGTTGCGTGGATGAGCAGAAGATCAGGGACTTGATCTTTTGGCTACATTTTGTTATGCCATGGCTGTATGTATATGTTTTCAAGTAACTAAAGCAAACAGGATGCTGAGCAATTTGGCCAACTGGGGACATTCTTGATAACCATTCTGCATATTTAAGATGAATGAATGCCTTCAGACTTGGGCTTGGATTAGGGAATTGGCTTGTCAACTGTTGCTTTGCTGTGTAGATACAGCTGGTGTTAGACATTTGCATTTGATAATATTTGACTTACTCCAATGTCTAAATCTATTTTTTGACAGGGATACCTAAAAGAAAAAAAATCTGCTTTGAAGATTCCTTGTGAAGCACTTAGAGCTATGTGCAGCTTCTTTCTTCCACATAAATCAAAATTTTGCCTTTAAATTAATAAAAAGTTCTCAAGGTTCAGGAGAGCCAAGTTTCTGTCATCCTCCATTACACAATAGGAAATGGGAAAGAGAAGAAAGCAATGTGCTGGGAACACAGTAAGCCAGCCACTCTACTGATCCTCTTCCTGTGGCCTAATTATGACCACTTTGTGGAGGGTCAATCATATAATAGATAAAATTAAGAGATTCTTAAACCAAAACATTCTGTGTAGAGAAAAAAGCAAACTGATAGTACCATATGGAAATTTATTTCTTTGTCTATTTGTGTTGTCTTGGAGTCCCAATAAACTTATACAAAATATTATGCTTCTGGCAATGTTATAACAAATGGCCTTTATATTATGTCTATTTTTAAAATATTTTTTCCCTTTTTACTACAACAGTAATTTGAAGTGAAACAAGCAGCTGCCTCATTGTTTGAGAAACAGTTGTTTCATGGCTAAATTGATCCCAACTTCAGCAGCCACCAACTTGCTAGGGATTTACTTTGAGCATTTCAATGATAAGTGACAAAGTCCTCATGTCTAAGTATATTATTATGATGTTAGTTACATCCAGATAACTTAGAGAAAAAAGAAAAAAGAACACATTGGTCAAGCTTTTTGTTTGTTTGTTTCTAATGTTACACACTAGGTTACTGCCAGATGTTCACATTTCATCTTGCCCGAATAAAAATCGGTATTCAAAAATGTCAATATCATTTAACAGCAAAAGCAATATAATTACAGTATTCAATAAACATTTAATAAGACACAGACATTTTCAGTCAGAAGAGGACTTACCAGAGTGTACCTTTTAGCAATTTAGTAGTTAAATTAGGAAACTCTCCTGCTTTTTTTTTTTTTTTTTTTACAACATCTGGTGAACAGTCTCTAATTTCTGGTTTTAGAGTGAAAAGCCACTGCGCAAACTCATTGCTATGAACAATTTGCCAGTTGTTTATCTTTATGCCAATCTTATACCCCTATCAGACAAATATATTTCAAATGTGTTTTCTGCATTAAAAAACAAAACAAAACAAAAAACTAGCAATTTCGGATTTCTGGGCATGAAGTTAATGCTATTCAGTTTATCAACTGTCATCTATGTTTTAAGATGTCATCATCCTCTCAGCATAGTAAAATCAGCCACATTTTAAAGAAAAATGATTTAATGGCTCAAATTTCACTTCAATTTATAGTGCACTGGGGGAAGGGAGAGCAGAAGGTGGGACTGGATTTTCTGCTTTATTTCAGCTGGTAGTTTCAATTTTCCCTTCTTCCCTGTGCTGGGACAGTTTGAGATGTTCATATGAATGATCATAGGAACAGGTTTAAAAATATCTACCGACCCAGAAGAATCACTATTCCTTCCCATGCTCATCAATGTCACCATAATGTACAGGATGGCAGTGAGTAGTAACAAAAGCCTGAAATACTTATATTATCCTGTATTTTCATCTACTTCCCAAGGTCCTCTCTTTTACATTTTTTAAAAAAGGTTTTATGGCTGAGTTAATTTACATGCCTGGTTTACCCAGACAATATCAGGCTACATTTTGCTTTGAAATGTATGACATCAGTCATTGACATATATCAGAGGTCAACACTTGAGTCTTTGTTGGAGCAACACCCTGTATTGATTAGATATATTTCTTTTAAGAAACACAAAGTATGTGCACATTCACAATACACATCCTCATAGAAACCACCTGAATTTTCAAAGATAAGGTATAGCTTCAGTTTATGGGTGAAAAAATAAAGATTAAGGACCTAATTCAAGCAGAAAAGCAGATCTCTTTCTTTAGTGGGAAGAAAGTTGGGCTATAAGTCAAAGGACGAGAGTTACAGTTTCAATTTTGCCATTAGCTATGATAAGTTGGACAAATCACCTATTCTTTCTTTTCTATTTTTTTAAATTTTATTTTATTTTATTATGTAATGTTAGTCACCATACAGTACATCATTAGTTCTTTTTTTTTATTATGTTATGTTAATCACCATACATTACATCATTAGTTCTTGATGTAGTGTTCCATGATTCATTGTTTGCATATAACACCTAGTGCTCCATGCAATACGTGCCCTCCTTAATAACCATCACTGGGCAAACCCATCCCCCCACCCCCCTCCCCTCTAAAACCCTCAGTTTGTTTCTCAGAGTCCATAGTCTCTCATGGTTCATGTCCCCCTCCGACTTCCCCCCCTTCATTTTTCCCTTCCTTCTCCTAATGTCCTCCATGCTATCCCTTATGTTCTACAAATAAGTGAAACCATATGATAATTGACTTTCTCTGCTTGACTTATTTCACTTAGCATAATCTCCTCCAGTCCCATCCATGTTGATGTAAAAGTTAGGTATTCATCCTTTCTGATGGCTGAGTAATATTCCATTGTATATATGGACCACATCTTCTTTATCCATTCCTCTGTTGAAGGGCATCTCGACTCTTTCCACGGTTTGGCTATTGCGGACATTGCTGCTATGAACGTTGGGGTGCGTATGGCCCTTCTTTTCACTACATCTGTGTCTTTGGGGTAAATACCCAGTAGTGCAATTGCTGGGTCATAGGGTAGCTCTATTTTTAATTTTTTGAGGCACCTCCACACTGTTTTCCAAAGTGGCTGTACCAGCTTGCATTCCCAGCAACAGTGTAAGAGGGTTCACCTTTCTCCACAACCTCTCCAACATTTGTTGTTTCTTGCCTTGTCAATTTTTGCCATTCTAACTGGTGTAAGGTGGTATCTCAATGTGGCTTTGATTTGAATTTCCCTGATGGCTAATGATGATGAACATTTTTTCATGTGTCTGTTAGCCATTTGTATGTCTTCTTTGGAGAAGTGTCTGTTTATATCTTCTGCCCATTTTTTGACTTGATTATTTGTTTTTTTGGGTGTTGAGTTTGAGAAGTCCTTTATAGATCTTGGAAATCACCGCTTTGTCTGTAGTGTCATTTGCAAATATCTTCTCCCATTCTGTGGGTTGCCTCTTTGTTTTGTTGACTGTTTCCTTTGCTGTGCAGAAGATTTTATCTTGATGAAGTCCAAAAGTTCATTTTTGCTTTTGTTTCACTTGCCTTTGGAGATGTATCTTTTTTTTTTTTTTAAGATTTTATTTATTTATTTGAGAGAGAGAGTGAGAGAGAGAGAGAGCACAAGAGGGGGGAGCGGGAGAGGGAAAAGCAGACTTCCTGCTGAGCAGGTAGCCCGATGCGGGACTCGATCCCGGGACTCCAGGATCATGACCTGACCCGAAGGCAGTCGCTTAACCAACTGAGACACCCAGGCGCCCTGGAGATGTATCTTGAAAGAAGTTGCTGTGGCTGTTGTCGAAGAGGTTACTGCTTATGTTCTCCTCTAGGATTTTGATGGATTCCTGTCTCACATTGAGGTCTTTCATCCATTTTGAGTTTATCTTTGTGTATGGTGGTAGAGAATGGTCAAATTTCATTCTTCTATATATAGCTGTCCAATTTTCCCAGTACCATTTATTGAAGAGACTGTCTTTTTTCCATTGCATGTTTTTTCCTGCTTTGTTGAAGATTATTTGACCACAGAGTTGAGGGTCCATATCTGGGCTCTCTATTCTGTTCCATTGGTCTATATGTCTGTTTTTATGCCAGTACCATGCTGTCCTGGTGATCACGGCTTTGTAATATAGCTTGAAATCGGGCAACGTGATGCCCCCAGCTTTGTTTTTCTTTTTCAACATTTCCTTGGTGATTTGGGGTCTTTTCTGATTCCATACAAATTTTAGGATTATTTGTTCCAGCACTTTGAAAAATGTCATTGGAATTTTGATCGGGATGGCATTGAAGGTATAGATTGCTCTGGGTAGCATAGACATTTTTTAAAAAAAAATTTTTTATTGTTATGTTAATCCCCATACATTACATCATTAGTTTTAGATATAGTGTTCCATGATTCATTGTTTGTGCATAACACCCAGTGCTCCATGCAGAACGTGCCCTCCTCAATACCCATCACCAGGCTAACCCATCCTCCCAACCCCCTCCCCTCTAGAACCCTCAGTTTGTTTTTCAGAGTCCATCGTCTCTCGTGGTTCCTCTCCCCCTCCGATTTCCCCCCCTTCATTCTTCCCCTCCTGCTACATTCTTCTTCTTCTTTTTTTCTTTCTTAACATATATTGCATTATTTGTTTCAGAGGTACAGATCTGAGATTCAACAGTCTTGCACAATTCACAGCGCTTACCAGAGCACATAGCCTCCCCAGTGTCCATCACCCAGTCACCCCATCCCCCCCCCCCCCCCCCCCCACTCCAGCAATAGCATAGACATTTTAACAATGTTTATTCTTCCGATCCATGAGCATGGAATATTTTTCCATCTTTTTGTGTCTTCTTCAATTTCTTTCATGAGTGTTCTGTAGTTCCTAGAGTATAGATCCTTTACCTCTTTGGTTAGGTTTATTCCGAGGTATCTTATGGTTTTTGGTGCTATTGTAAATGGAATTGTTTGTCTAATTTCTCTTTCTACAGTTGCGTTGTTAGTGTATAAGAAAGCTACTGATTTCTGTGCATTGATTTTGTATCCTGCCACATTACTGAATTGCTGGATGAGTTCTAGTAATTTGGGGGTGGAGTCTTTTGGGTTTTCCACATTAAGTATCATGTCGTCTGCGAAAAGAGAGAGTTTGACTTCTTCTTTGCCAATTTGAATACCTTTTATTTCTTTTTGTTGTCTGATTGCTGTTGCTAGGACTTCTTGTACTATGTTGGACAATAGTGGCGAGAGTGGGCATCCTTGACGTGTTCCTGATCTTAAGGGAAAGGCTCTCAGCTTTTCCCCATTGAGGATGATATTCGCTGTGGGTTTTTCATAGATGGATTTTATGAACTTGAGGAATGTTCCCTCTATTCCTATACTCTGAAGAGTTTTAATCAGGAAAGGATGTTGTATTTTGTCAAATGCTTTTTCTGCATCAATTGAGAGGACCATATGGTTCTTCTCCCTCCTTTTATTAATGTGTTCTATCACACTGATTGATTTGCAAATGTTGAACCACCCTTGCATCCCGGGGAAAAATCCCACTTGGTCATGGTGGATGATCCTTTTAATGTATTGTTGGATCCTATTAGCTAGGATTTTGTTGAGGATTTTGGAATCCATATTCATCAGGGATATCGGTCTGAAATTCCCCTTTTTGATGGGGTCTTTGCCTGGTTTGGGGATTAAGGTAATGCTGGCCTCATAGAATGAGTTTGGAAGTTTTCCTTCTGTTTCTATTTTTTGAAACAACTTCAGGAGAATAGGTATTATTTCTTCTTTGAATGTTTGGTAGAATTCCCCAGGGAATCCATCAGGCCCTGGACTCTTGTTTTTTGGGAGGTTTTTGATTACTGCTTCAATCTCGTTACTGGTATTGGCCTATTCAGGTTGTCAATTTCTTCTTGTTTCAGTCTTGGCAGCTTATAGGTTTCCAGGAAGGCCTCCATTTTATCCGGATTGCTCAGTTTATTGGCATATAGTTGTTGATAATAATTTCTAATAATTGTTTCTATTTCCTTGGTGTTAGTCGTGATCTCTCCCCTTTCATTCATAATTTTATTAATTTGGGTCCTTTCTCTTTTCTTTTGGATAAGTCTGGCCAGTGGTTTATCGATCTTATTAATTCTTTCAAAGAACCAACTTCTAGTTTCATTGATCTGATCTATTGTGTTTCTGGTTTCTAATTCATTGATTTCTGCTTTAATTTTAATTGTTTCTCTTCTAATGCATGGCTTAGGCATCATTTGTTGCTTTCTCTCTAGTTCTTTAAGGTGTAGAGTTAGTTGGTGAATTCAGGATTTTTCTGTTTTTTTGAGTGAGGCTTGGATGGCTATGTATTTCCCCCTTAGGACCGCCTTTGCAGTATCCCATAGGTTTTGGACCGATGCGTTTTCGTTCTCATTGATTTCCATGAATTGTTTAAGTTCTTCTTTGATTTCCTGGTGGACCCAAACATTCTTGAGCAGAGTGGTCTTTAGCTTCCAAGTGTTTGAATTTCTGCCAAATTTTTTCTTGTGACTGAGTTCCAGTTTTAGAGCATTGTGGTCTGAGAATATGCAGGGAATAATCTCAGTCTTTTGGTATCGGTTGAGACCTGATTTGTGACCCAGTATGTGGTCTGTTCTGGAGAAAGTTCCATGTGCGCTCGAGAAGAATGAGTATTCTGTTGTTTTAGGGTGAAATGTTCTGTAAATATCTATGAGGTCCATCTGGTCCAATGTATCATTCAAAGCTCTTGTTTCCTTGTTGATTTTCTGCTTAGATGATCTGTCCATTGCTGAGAGTGGAGTATTGTGGTCTCCTACAATTAACGTATTGTTATCAATATGACTCTTTATTTTGGTTAACAGTTGGCTTATGTAGATGGCTGCTCCCATGTTGGTGGCATAGATATTTACAATTGTTAGATCTTCTTGTTGGATAGACCCTTTGAGAATGATATAGTGTCCTTCTGTGTCTCTTATTACAGACTTTAGTTTAAAATCTAATTTGTCTGATATAAGAATTGCTACCCCAGCTTTCTTTTGAGGTCCTCTGGCATGGAAGATGGATCTCCATCCCTTCACTTTCAGTCTGGATGTATCTTTAGGTTCAAAATGAGTCTCTTGTAGGCAGCATATGGATGGGTCCTGTCTTTTTATCCAATCTGCAACCTTGTGCCATTTTATGGGAGCGTTTAGGCCATTCACGTTGAGAGTGATTATTGAAAGATATGAGTTAATTGTCATCATGTTGCCTGTGAAGACGTTGTTTTTATAGATTGTCCCTGTAAATTTCTGTTGTATATCACTCTTGGGGTCTTTCTCCTTTTATAGAACCCCCCTTAATATTTCTTGCAGGGCCAGCTTAGTGGTCACATATTGTTTCAGTTTCTGCCAGTCGTGGAAGCTCTGCATCTCTCCATCCATTCTAAATGAAAGCCTTGCCAGGTAAAGTATTCTTGGCTGCATGTTCTTCTCATTTAGTACCCTGAATATGTCTTGCCAGGTCTTTCTGGCTTGCCAGGTCTCTGTGGATAGGTCTGATGTTATTCTGATGTTCCTCCCTCTGTACGTAAGGAATCTCTTCCCCCTAACTGCCCTTAAGATGGTTTCCTTGGTTCTAAGATTTGCAAGTTTTACTATTACATGCTGGGGTGTTGTCCTGTTTTCCTTGATCTTAGGAGGGGTCCTCTCTGCCTCTACGACTTGAATGTTTGTTTCATTTCCCAGATTAGGGAAGTTCTCAGCTATGATTTTCTCAAATACATCTTCTAGTCCTCTCTCTCTCTCCACTCCCTCTGGGATTCCAATTATTCTGACTTTGGAATGCTTCATGGTGTCACTTATTTCTCTGATTCTATTTTCCTGGATTCGGAGTTGTTTTTCCCTGGCCTCCTCTTTTCCCTTTTTATCTATTATATTGTCTTCAAGGTCGCTTATTCGCTCTTCTGCCTCAGTTACCCTAGCTGTTAGATTATCTAGATTGGATTGGATCTCATTGATAGCATTTTTAAGTTCTGCCAATTCACCTTTCATTTCTGCCCTTAGAGACTCTATGTTGCCATTAATTTATTTCTCCATTCTAGCCATTGTCTTCACAATTGCTAGCCTGAATTCCATCTCTGACATCTTGGTTATATCTGCATCCATTTGTAAATCTCTAGCATAAGTCATAATCTTTGAATCTTTTCTATTTTGGGCACTCCTCCTCCTAGTCATTCTGTTGATGGGTGTTTGAGGGAATGTATAGAGTCCAAATTATTGACCAGAACTCAAGCAAGATGGACCTGTTTTCTTGGGACCTTAGGGTTGCCAGCCTCTTCTTCTCCCAGCCTGTCTTCTGGGGGAGGGGCCTGCCGCGCTGTTACTCAGGCAACCCTGTTTGGGCAGATTTGTCCTGCTCCCCTGTGTCAGGGGATGGGCTCAGCGGGAATCAGTTTTTGGGGCTTTTGTTCTCTGGCAGCTTTCCCTGGTGGCTTTCCTTGTCTCTTCCACAAGTCAGAGCAGAAGAGACCCTTTCCAACCCTCTGCCTCAGAGGAGAGAGATCGCAGTCTGTTCTTCAGTGAGCCCTCCAGGCCACACCATCTCCATTTCTGCCCGTGCTGGTATAAACTGCAGCGTCCTGGGTTGTGTGCCCCTCCTCAGTGCTCCCAGTCCTGCCTCCAGGTCGGGGCAGTCTCTGCCCTTTGTGCTTCTTAAACCACCAGCCGCTCTCAGTTTGGGCACGTGACCCCGACGATCGGGGTTTCCGTCCCGGGGGCTGCCCTAAAGTCCTTTCCCCGCTGTTACCGGTCTGCGAGTCTGTGCCCCGTCCACAGTGCCTGAGGCTGTCACTCACCAGCGGTGTAGGATCCCCACGGCCAGGCACCCTCCCGCTGCCGTTTATCCTCCGATATCTGCCCGCAGAATCACGGCTCCCTGCTTCATACCTCAAAACCAACCGCCTGCGATATTCTGCTTGTAGAGAGCCAGATCTTCTTATATCTCAGGGTGGTTTCGTGGGTGCTCAGAGTGGTTTGGTAGATATGCAGCTCAATTCCAGGGACCAGTTGAAATAGGGTCCGCTACTCCTCCACCATCTTTCCCCCTCGTCCTTCTTTTAGGTTTTCTATGAGACAATGTATCACATGCAAAAGAAAATGTTTTACTCCTTCTTTTGTAACTCTTACACCTATTACTCTTTTTTTTTTTTTTTTTTTTTGCTATAATGTATGGTTAGGGCATTCAATTTAATGTCCAACAGAAGTAGTGATAGAGGGAATCTTTGCCTTATTTCTGATTTTAATAGAAATGCTTCTACATTTTCATCATGATGTATGATATTAGCTCTACTTTGATAACTATCTTTTATTAAATTAAAAGATATCTCTTCTATTACTAGTTGCAAATAGTACTTTTTATTTATAATCATATGTGAAAATTCAGTTTTAGTGAGTGTTTTCTTTTCTCTCCATCATTAAGATAGTTTTTCTTTAAACAGCTAATATAATGTATTAATATAAAATAAATAATATAAATACATTTATATTTGTTTTCTTTTTATTCCTGGGATAAACTCTACTTGGTTGTTCTTGATAAATACTGTTCAATTTGATTTATTTAGGATTTTTTTCATCTGTATTCATCAGTGAAATTCATGAATATCTTTCAAGGTGGAAATGTGGCAGCCCATTCTCATATATTGTGATTAGGTGTTAGAGATGTATCCTTGTTTTGTCAAAGGTGGAACTTGCACTTATGTTTCTTCTTAACTGCTTTTGAGTGATTTCTGTGGACAGTGATTTTACAGGAAAATCCTACATTTTTTCCTTATTTGTGCTATTTTTGTCAGATTTTGATATCAGCATTCATTAGAATGATAAAAGTAATGTGAAACTTTTCTTTCTAGTTCTGTGAGAGTTTAAATAGAATTAGAAGTATATGTACTTTGAATAACATTTGAAATGATTTAGTGGTAAAATGGTTTGGACCTGCTTCATTTATGAGGAGATTGCTTTTTGAGAGCTTTCTCAATTGAGTTTGTGTCTTACCCATATATACATTTCTAACTCTTAATGGGGTAACTATCTCATAGTAGGCACTAGATACATACTGTGTTTGTTTGATTAAGATGGTAGTGACCCACCTTCAGGCACAGGAACATCCTTCCTGACACTTATTATTGCCTAAAATTCAACAATTATATCACTTTGATCTAAATTTTTTAAAAAAAATCATTGTCCCCTGTGAAATGATAACAGTCATAAAGTTATAACATATTAAGCCTTGTTAGTCATTTTTACTTTCAATGTGAATGAATTGCTTAGATACGTTCCTAATTTTTGAAGTTAGAATTCAAATGGAGTGTGAAAGGGATAGGTTATAGCAGCCATTTTAAAAGAAATGGGGGTGGGAAAGAGATGTAGGGGAGAAAGAGAGGAGAGAAGGAGGAAGAGGGATAAAGGAAGAGAAGGAAACACAGGGTGTATGGGGTCAAGGAAGGTTCACTAACAAGTGGAGAAAGAACGCAGAAATGAAATAAAATACCAACTTTGTTTATGTCACAGTTTTACCCAGAATTGATCCTAATGCTACATGGCACTGGATTTCTCCATTAGGTAAGGCAAATATTTTTCCTGGCATATTCCATTTCAGCCATTTGGTTTTTCTAAACTTCCTGCCTCTGTTACTACTTTATAAAAATCTCCTTCATTCTGTGCTTCTGATGAGGGAACAGAAGGCAAGCTGAGGACAGGCAGAAGCTGACACCCCACAACCCTCCCCCTGACCATGCAATATATGTGACATTCCTCAGGCACTCCTGGCTGCTTTAAAGGAAAAACAAAGAGTTAATTTATAGAGATTACAATCCTGCAAGATATGAGTCTCCCTCAGTTTACAAAAGTCTTAGCAATTTATAAGAACAAAGCATTTCTATCAATGGCCTAGCTTCCAGAAGGGAATGTAGATAGGATTTAAATGTCCTTATAATCTGCAGCCCATTGACAGATACTTGAAGCAGGCAAAGTGTAATGTTCCTCCAGGAAGCTCCCAACTATCTTACTATTATTAATGCCTTACTAGAAGGAAAAACCACCTTCACCTAACAATGGCAAGGCCTCCAGTATCTTGTAGGTCCTCTTTAGCATATGAAAGTTCTTTTGAAACCTCCCTTTTCCCTTACCTCCCCCAACCCCATAGTATGTAATCAGCCACCCTTCACAACCTCAGGGCAGCAGCATTTTCTGCCCATTGGTCCTGTCCCCATGCTTTAATAAACCACCATTTTGCACCAAAGATGTCTTAAGAATTCTTTCTTGGTTGTCGCCTCTGGACCTCACCCCACCGAACCTCACCTATATTCCAAAACCACATTACTTCTTCTTGGCTAAGCATTTTCCCCTTCCTTCTCCATTTTAGGCAGACTACTTAACTTACCAGAACATGACTTTTTTTAAAAAAAGATTTTATTTATTTATTTGAGAGAGAATGCAGAGTGAGAGAGAGTGCACATGAGCTCCGGGGAAGGGCAGAGGGTGAGGGAGAAGCAGGCTCCCCGCTGAGCAGGGAGCCTGACACAGAGCTTGATCCCAGGACTCTGGGGTATGACCTGAGCTGAAACCAGGCGCTTAACCAACTGAGCCACCCAGGTGCCCCTCAGAACATGACTTTTTAAAGCCAAATTATTATAATTCACAATGAAATTTTACCTTCATTTAGAAGATTTTTTAAACGGAATGTAATACTGAATTTTTTAGATGAGCTTCTTACTGAAAAGAGAAGGGTACTGTTTTCATTTCACTGACATTTTTGGTCAGTTTCTTCGTTTCTAAATAAAATGCTTTGAATTAT
The DNA here is from genome assembly GCF_004348235.1 of Phoca vitulina. Lineage (NCBI taxonomy): Eukaryota > Metazoa > Chordata > Mammalia > Carnivora > Phocidae > Phoca > Phoca vitulina. The sequence goes on from NW_022589734.1 coordinate 1,373,345, forward strand.
TTTATCTCTTTAACTTTAAAACCACTATATGGCCATTTCAAGGCCAGAAAATTGTTCTATTCCCAAGGAGATGGCACTGAAAAAAAATCCCTCTATGGTGGTTAGCAGCACCCAGTGAATACTATCTCCTTTATGCACTTGTACAACATAAAAAAAATGCATGGTGTCAATAGCATGAGTTAGCTCATAAACACACATGAATTGATCAGATTAGCCAGTCACTGACAGCAATAATGGTTCTAGGGAAACAGAACATAGAAGAGGTCAACATGTCTTCACTAATAGGACATGTTTGCAATGAAAAGTGTGAGAATATTGAATCACCTTTTGTTTGTCTTTGTCAGAGCATTTGAGCATTCTGGGGGTCTTGATGGAGAGAAGTGAAGTGGAGTGAAAGTGAAGCAGCAGGGGCTGCAGCCCCCCATTCCCCACGACCTGCTTCACCTTGTTGTCTGGCTCTGGGTGGTGATTTTCTAGTGATCTGTCAAGGAAAGTTTTCTTTTTCACAGTGTTCTGGGTATCTTTTGTTGGGCCTCCAAGTGCTCTGTCTACACTTCTCCCTGCTGCCCTGCTCTTAAGAGGGCAACCCATCTGCTCTGTGTAAAGGGGATTGCCGTGAAAATACCAGAAGAGTGAGGTTGGGCTGTTAATCCTCCGCCTCCTTTCAGGATCACATGACTTGGCTGCATCACTCTGTCAAGGCCACAACTCCATGTGATTCTCTCCATATAGCTATTCTCTCTGCCTTCCTGTAATAGAACTTGCTTCTTCAAGTCTAAGAGTGGTAATGGCTCCCTGCTGTTGTAATGTTGAAATGAGATACTTCATTTTCCCTAATGGGTTTCTCTGAACCCTTCCCAAGCCATTCATCTGTCTATTTATCTATTTATCAATTATCTATCAATCATCTGTCTATCTAATCATCTATTTATCTATTAATCATTGATCACCTATATATCTCTGTTTTTATTCAGAGATTTTGAAATAGTTCCTTTATTAAACCATCCTCAATTACTCCATTTGAGTGTAAAATCTATAACATCTAACTGACATAGTAATTGGTATCAGAAATGGCCCTGGGGGGGAAAAAAAACCCTCAAAATGGAATTCTGGCATTGGTTTGCTCATACATTAGAGAGGTATACAGTAACTTTGCTGGGAGGAAATAAGACACTGGTAAATTGTAGCATGTTATGACATCACAGTTATTCAAATTCCCAGTAGTGGCATGAGATGAAATACAGGTGGAGGACTAGCAATGGGGAGATCAAATGGCTCTGGTCACTATGGCAATAGTGATACTAAGGTCAGCTTGCTGTTTCTGTTGGCACTAGAAAATGTAAAAAAAGACAAGGAGAAATTGAAGATTGTGATTATTATTACTGTTTACTCAGAACACACTCAAACAGAAAGCTTGGAGGCTTTATAGAAGTTCACATTTTGCAGTCACACAGTAGATATGGCTGAGGTACCAACCCTGGGAGGCTGATGATGTATGGGTTGCTGAGTTGCAGCACCAGTGGATGTATAGACCTGTGGCTCTTACTCTAATGTAATGGTACTGGTGGGGCAGAAGTGGGACCCCAAGATAGGGAATGGGGCCATTTGAGCAGACAAAGAAAAGACCAAGAAGTTTAAACTTCCAAATCCCCCTGAGCCCTTGCCATCAGGTAATCCCTTCCCATGCATTCATACCCTCCATGAATGTACCCAGGGGATTTGCCAATAAAAGGATACTGATTCTCCTCAGCTGTACATTCCTATCAACGCTGCCCCCCACCCCGGGCCCATATGAGAGTTAGATCCAATAGAACCCAGATGGAGGAACACAAAACCTATTTTTGTAGGAGATCCACCAAAAGAGTTACAAGATCTTGCCAGTTTTTATCTGCTGGAGCTTGGGGAGCATGTGTGGTAATGTATTCTAAGGGTGTTAGACCAATCAAGATGAAATATAATGGTTGACTGGGGGCTGTATTTATTGTAATAGAGGTATACATTCATGATTTGGAATTTAATGTTTTGGCTTGAGTCTACTAGGTTGACTAATTGAAGCCTGGACTCAATGGTGACCTAGAGTCTGGGAGCTTCAAATACTTCCCCAATAGCTCAGGAAAATAGAAAAGTGGAATGCACCTATTAAGTACAACTTGACTAGCTAGCTTCTAATCAGGTCCCTTTCCTACTCCTTCTCCCCCTCTCCTTCCCTGGCAGGGCCTAGAGGACATTTCCTTAAGGAGGTATTCTGCCAGCAAAGGAGCACCAGCATCTTTGAAAAGCTCTATGTGTCTGACATCTATAGGCCAGAGATGATGATGGAAGATGTTGCACCTAGAAGTGGCAGATGCCAGTTGATGGTGTTTAAGTGCTGGTGGCAAGGTGGGCAGAATTACCATAATAAGCCACAGGGAGAATAGTAATCATGGATTTACAATGATGGCTAATTGATATCATTGCTACAAATGAAACTGATGGGAAGCATACCAAGGAGATGCTTGATGTAGGTCAGGAAAAATTCTAATTTTGGTGGGCAGAAATCTAACCTAAATCATTGTGGTGGGGATTCATGTCCTAATACCAGTGCCTACACCTAAGGCAGTTTGCAGACCCAGAGCTCCTAGACTGAAGGCAAGAAAATTTTCTCAAAGAAAGGACCCTGCAAAGTGGCCCTAGACATATATTGTCATTCTACCCCTAGACTTCCCTAAAGAGACCTGTGCATTCATCAGGGTGACTGCATACTGGGGAAAGGGAGATACTGAGATCTCTTGTGAATTATTTGATACTGGCTTCAAACTGATTTGAAACTCCACCATGGTCCACCAGTTAGAGTAGAAGCTTAAGGAAATCAGGTGATTGAAAAATCTGGCCCAAGTCTATCCCCAGGGGCCAGTAGGACCACAGTTATTCCCCCAGGCCAAGAATGTATGTAGAGAAAAATACACTTAATTATAGATATGATTATTATCTTGCAGAATCCTCATTTTTGTTCTCTGATGAAAAGATGAAGTGGAAGACCCTGGAAATGTGCCTCTTTTCTTGTTAATTCCCAGAATAAACATAAAAACCAAAAGCAATAATGGAGCCCTGGGTGAATTTCAGAGATTTCAAAGACATGAAAGATGTAGGATAGTGATTTCTACTACATCCCAATTTAATTAGCTCTTAATCTTAATTCTGCTATTGCAAAATCCAGAAGATTCATGGAGAATACCTGTAGATGAGTTGTTCTTGAACTTTAGTGAGCATCAGGATCACCTGCAGGGTCATTAAGACACAGATTGCTGGGTCCTATCCCTAGAATTTCTGATTTAGCAGGTCTTGGGTAAAACCTGAGAATTTGCATTTCTTATAGGTTTCAGGTGATAGTAATCTTGCTGGTCCTGAAACCACTCCTTGAGAACTTTTGTCAAAGATATCCAAATTTCATAAGATGGCGATGCTAATTTCAGCTGCTCTTCTGGATATAGTATATTTGCTGGAAAAAATTAACCTATATTTCCCACCATCTGATATACAGCATTGAACTAGATAAAAAAAATTTTCTCCATTCTTGAAAACAAAAGGGCAGTATGTGCTTCATGAGGCAGTGTATGCTTTCTCTCATGCTTCTGCTCACTGTCATAATGTAAACTGGAGGGAAACTCATTATTCTGATATCCTATAGACCATCAAGGTGGCCCATTATATTGATGATACTATGCTAATAGACCTAGAGGGCAGGAAATATCAAGCATTCTTGATACCTTGATGACACATATGCATGGCAGAGAGTAGGAGATAAACTGCAAAATATCTTTTGGGAACCTAATAAAGAAGTGATGTGTCTAGAGGAGTTGTGGTCTGGGATATGTTGGAATATAACCACTAGAATAAGAGATAAATTGCTGTATCTTATACTGCCCACCATGAAAAAAGAATTATGGTGCTAGTGGGACTCTGGAAACTGTGTACATCATATTTAGGGTTGTGGGTGTGACCCAGTTAGTGGGTAGTCCATAAATAAACCTTTTGTTTTTTCAGCTTGGTTGAAGTATAATTTGCACAAAGTAAAATTAATTAAGTTGGTGAATTTTGATAAATGCTTTCAATTATGTAACAACCACCAGACAACCAAAATCATGGTATAGAACTTTCCCATCATCCTAAAATGTTCCCGTGGGATTGCAGTCAATCCCCCTACCCCACCTACTAATCCCTCACTTGTTTTCTATCACTATGGTTTTGCTTTTCCTAAACTTCCAAATAATGAAATCATACAGAATGTTAGTCTTTTAAATATGACTTATTTTTCTTGGCATAAGGAATTTGAGATTCATAAATATTGTAGCATATTCCTTTTTATTGCTTAGTATTCCATTGTATGGATATACCAGAGGTTTTTGTCTATTCCTCAGTGGATAAATATTTTTATTATTTACAGTTTTGGATGATTATGAATAAAGATGCTAAAAATAATTATCTATAGACTTTTGTGTGAACATTGGTGTTTGAAATTGCTGAGTCATAACTAACTAGAATTTAAATAAAAATTTAAAAAATGTAATTGCTGAGTCATATAGTAAGTGTATGCTTCTAAGAAACTGTTTATAAGTACAGTTTATAAGAAACTGACAAGCTGATTTTCAACATGACTGTAGTACAATAAATTCTCACTAACAATGTATAGCAGCAGTTCTAGGTGCTCTACTTTCCCATTAGACTATGGTATTGTTAGTTTATTATTATTATTTTTTTAAATTTCAGTTATTCTCAAAGATGTGCAGTAGTATCACATTTTGGTTTTTATTTGCATTTCCATAATAACTAAAGATGTTGAATATCTTACCATCTTTATACCTTCTTTGGTGAAATGTCTGTTCAATTTTTGTATCTGCTAAAGTTTTCTTATTGTTGAATTTTGAGAGTTTGTTAAATATTCTGGCTAAACATCCTTTGTTAAATACATGATGTGCAAATATTTTCTCCCAGTCTATGGCTTGTCTTTTCATTCTCTTGACAGTCTTTTGCACAGTGAAGTTTAAAATTTTGATGAAGCCTAATTTATGAATTTTTTCTTTTATAGATTGTGCTTTTGGTGTCATGTTTAAAAAGTCTTTTCCTAACCCCTTTTCATGAAGATATTGTTCCTCTGTTTTCTTTGAAAGGTTTTCATTTAGGTCTATTATATATTTTGAGTTAATTTTTTATATATACAGGTGTGAGGTATAGGTCAAGTTTCATTTTCGTTTTTTGTATATAGATGCCCCATTTGTTCCAGCACAATTTGTTCAAGATTCATTCTCCACTGAATGGCTTTTGCACTTTTATCAATGACCTATTGACCATATTTGTGTACTATTTTTAGACGTTGTTTGGATCCACTGACATATTTGTTTACCCTTTCACCAATTTCACACTGGCATGATTCTTGTAGCTTTACAATAAGCCTTGAAATCAGGTGGTGTGAGTTCTCGAAATTTGTTATTACTTTTCAAAATTGTTTTGGTCATCGTTGTTCCTTTGCCTTTCCCTGTAAACTTTAAGATTAGCTTTCTATACCTACAAAAATCCTGCTGTGATTTAGAGTGGGGTTATATTGAATATGTATATTATTTACTTATTTTTAAGTAGGCTCCATGCCCAATGTGGGGCTTGAACTCATAACCTTGAGATCAAGAGTCACATGCTCTACCGGCTAAGGCAACCAGATGCCCCCAAATATATATATCATTTTGGGAAGAATTGACATTATAGCCATTTTGAGTCTTTGGATCCATGAGCATGGTATAGCTTTCTATTCATTCAGGTGATTTTTTTTAAAGATTTTGTTTATTTATTTGAAAGTGAGAGAGAGAGCACAGGCTGCGGGAAGGAGCAGAAGGAGAGGGAAAAGCAGACTCTTTGCTGAGCAGGGAGCCTGAGGTGGGACTCAATCCTAGGACCATGAGATAATGACCTGAGCCGAAGGAAGATGCTTAATGGACTGAGCTGCCCAGGTGCCCCCATTCAGGTGATCTTCAAATTATGTCAGCAATGTTTGGTTTTATAGTTTTAATATATAGACCTTTCACATTTTTGTTAAAATTATTCTTAAGTATTTTATAAATTTTGATGCTCTTACAAAATATTTTAAATTTTCAATATCCAATTGTTTATAATTAGTATATAGAAACACAATTGAGTTTTGTATATTGACCTTACATTCTGTGACTTTGCTTAATTCATTTAATAAGTCTAGAAACATTTTAGAACATTTCATGGAATTTTCTATGTAGACAATCATGTTGGCTGCAAATAGGGAGAGTTTATTTCTTCCTTTCCAATCTGATTGTCTTTTATTTCTTTTCCTTGACCACACATTGGCTAGGACTTCCAGTACAATGTTGAATAAGAGCAATGAAAGAAGCCATTTTTACATTGTTCCTGTTCTTAGAAGGAAAGCATTCAGTCTTTGTCCATTAAGTATTTTGTTAGGTGTAGATTTATCATTGATGCTCTTTATCACATTCAGGATGTTTCCTTCTATTCCTTATTTGTTAAGTTTTTATTGTGAATGAAAGTTGAATCTTATTAAATACCTTTTCTTCATCCATTCAGATAATTCTGATTTTCCTCTTTAATCTGCCAAGTGTTAAGTTACATTGATTGATTTGTGAATGTTGAAACTTGCATTCTTGAGATAACCACTAATTAGTCATGTTGTATAATTTTTAAAAAGTGTTGCTTGATTCAAATTTATTAATATTTTGTTAAAGATTTTTCATCTATGTTTGTAAAATATATAGGTCTATATTTTTCTTTTCTCATAATGTCTTTGATTTTAGCATTAGGTAATATTGGTCTTATAAAATAAGTTGGGAAGTGTTCCCTCTTCTATTTTCTGGAAGAGATTGTGTAGAATTGGTGTTACTCATTCCCTAAATGTTTGGTTGAATTTATTAATGGAGATATCTGGGCCTGTATATTCTCTCAAGTGTGTTTTATTAGTTTTTCTTTCAAGGAAAGGCATTTCCTTGCACATTCATCTAAAAATTTAAAATTTATTAGCATAAAGTTATTCAAAATATTCCTATATCATCCTTTCAATATCTGTAGGATTTATAGAAAAGTACTCTCTCATTTATGTTGTCAGTAATTTGTGTCTTCTCTTTCTTTTCTGATCAGTCTGGCTAGAGGTTTATCAATTTTGTTGATCCTCTCAAATTGACTTTTGTTTTCACTGAATTTCTTTTGTGTTTATTTTCTTTCATTGACTTATAATTTACCCATATTTTTTTGTTTCTTCTATTTCTTTTGAACCAATGGGAAGCATAACCAGGAAATTGGAGACAATGAGGAGAATGAAGTCCCTCTATCTGTCTGCACCTCCTGTCCTATATCATTCTCTAAATTCCAGTAATTCCTCCCACCCCCTTTCTCTTCAGGTCAAAGAGTAGTGAGAACTTCCTGCCGTCATTAGCACAGAGATAGTGCATCACCCCTTGTTGACATTCCTAAACACTGCCCACACATTTATAATGGTCTCTTCATTAAACCCTCCCTACCCAGTGAGTATTTGGTTTCTTGCTGTTTCCTGTCTGCTGATACAGAGTTTTTAGAGTTAATTAATTAGCTAATTAATTTATAAATAGAATATTTTTAGATTCACAGCAATATTGAGTGGAAGGTACCCATCTGAGCCTGGAACTTTCTTTTTTGGGAGGTTATTAATTATTGTTTCAATTTCTTTAAGGTACATAGGCCTATTTAAATTGTCTATTCTTGTGTGAGTTTTGGTAGATTGTATCTATCAAGGAATTACTCTATTTTACCTAGGTTATCAAATTTGTGGGCATGGAATTATTCATAATATTTCTTTATTAGTTTTTTAATGTACATAGGATCTGTAGTGATGCCTTCTCTTTCATTTCTGATATTAGGATTTGTGTCTTCTATTTTTTTTTTTTTTTCTTAGCTGGGATAGAGGTTTATCTATTCACTGATCTTTTCAAAGAACCAGATTTGAGGTTTGTTAACATTCTCTATCAAGTTCCTGTTTTCAATTTCATTGATTTTTGCTCTAATTTTTATTTCTCCCCCCCCCCCCCCCCCGCCCCCCGCTTACTTGGGAGTTAATTTACTCTTTCTTTGCTGGTTTCTAGTTTAATTTCACTATGGTCTGAGAGCAGACATTGCATGATTTCTATTTTTTCAAAATTTGTTAAGGTGTGTTTTATGGTCAGATGTGATCTATTTTGTTGAATATTCTATGTGAGCATGAGAAGAATGTGCATTCTGCTGCTGTTTAATGACATTGTCAATAGATATCAATTATCAATTATATTCACTTAATTTATGGTGTGCTGATTTCAACTATATCATTACTGGTTTTCTCCCTAGTAGAGTTGTCCATTTCTGATAGAGGGGGTGAAGTCTCCAAATATAACAGTGGATTTTTTTCTTTCTTTTTTTTTTTATTACGTTAATCACCATATATTACATCATTAGTTCTTGATGTAGTGTTCCATGATTCATTGTTTGCATATAACACCCAGTGCTCCATGCAGTACATGCCCTCTTTAATACCCATCACCAGGCTAACTCATCCCCCCACCCACCTCCCCTCTAGAACCCTCAGTTTGTTTCTCAGATTCCATAGTCTCTCATGGTTCATCTCCCCATCCAATTTCCCCCCCCTTCTTTCTTCCCTTCCTGCTATCTTCTTCTTCTTCTTCTTCTTTTTTTTTTTTTTAACATATAATGTATTATTTGTTTCAGAGGTACAAGTCTGTGATTCAACGGTCTTACACAATTCACAGTGCTCACCATTGCACATACCCTCCCCAGTGTCTGTCACCCAGCCTCCCTATCCCTCCCACTCCCCACCACTCCAGCAACCCTCAGTTTGTTTCCTGAGATTAAGAATTCCTCATATCAGTGAAGTCATATGATACATGTTTTTCTCTGATTGACTTATTTCGCTTGTCATAACGCCCTGCAGTTCCACCACGTTGTTGCAAATGGCAAGATCTCATTCCTTTTGATGGCTGCATAATATTCCATTGTATATATATACCACCTCTTCTTTATCCATTCATCTGTCGATGGACAACTTGGCTCTTTCCACAGTTTGGCTATTGTGGTCATTGCTGCTATAAACATTGGGGTGCACGTACCCTTTCGGATCCCTACATTTGTATCTTTGGGGTAAATACCTACTAGTGCAATTGCTGGGTCATAGGGTAGCTCTATTTTCAACTTTTTGAGGAACCTCCATACTGTTTTCCAGAGTGACTGCACCAGCTTGCATTCCCACCAACAGTGTAGGAGGGTTCCCCTTTCTCCACAACCCTGCCAACATCTATCATTTCCTGACTTGTTAATTTTCGCCATTCTGACTGGTGTGAGGTGGTATCTCATTGAGGTTTTGATTTGGATTTCCCTGATGCCGAGCGATGTTGAGCACTTTTTCATGTGTCTGCTGGCCATTTGGATGTCTTCTTTGGAAAAATGTCTGTTCATGTCTTCTGCCCATTTCTTGATTGGATCATTTGTTCTTTGGGTGTTGAGTTTAGGAAGTTCTTTATAGATTTTGGATACTAGCCCTTTATCTGATATGTCATTTGCAAATATCTTCTCCCATTCTGTTGGTTGTCTTTTGGTTTTGTTAACTGTTTCTTTTGCTGTGCAAAAGCTTTTTATCTTAATGAAGTCCCAATAGTTCATTTTTGCCCTTGCTTCCCTTGCCTTTGGCGATGTTTCTAGGAAGAAGTTGCTGTAGCTGAGGTCGAAGAGGTTGCTGCCTGTATTCTCCTTTAGGATTTTGATGGACTCCTGTCTCACATTGAGGTCTTTCAACCATTTTGAGTCTGCTTTTGTGTGTGGTATAAGGAAATGGTCCAGTTTCATTCTTCTCCATGTGGCTGTCCAATTTTCCCAACACCATTTCTTGAAGAGACTGTCTTTTTTCCATTGGACATTCTTTCCTGCTTTGTCGAAGATGAGTTGACCATAGAGTTGAGGGTCCATTTCTGGGCTCTCTATTCTGTTCCATTGATCGATGTGTCTGTTTTTGTGCCAGTACCACACTGTCTTGATGATGACAGCTTTGTAATAGAGCTGGAAGTCCGGAATTGTGATGCCACCAGCTTTGCTTTTCTTTTTTAACATTTTGCTGGCTATTTGGGTCTTTTCTGGTTCCATACAAATTTTAGGATTATTTGTTCCATTTCTTTGAAAAAAGTGGATGGTATTTTGATGGGGATTGCATTGAATGTGTAGATTGCTCTAGGTAGCATTGACATCTTCACAATATTTGTTCTTCCAATCCATGAGCATGGAACGTTTTTCCATTTCTTTGTGTCTTCCTCAATTTCTTTCATGAGTATTTTATAGTTTTCTGAGTACAGATTCTTTGCCTCTTTGGTTAGATTTATGCCTAGGTATCTTATGGTTTTGGGTGCAATTGTAAATGGGATCGACTCCTTAATTTCTTTCTTCTGTCTTGTTGTCGGTGTATAGGAATGCCACTGATTTCTGTGCATTGATTTTATATCCTGCCACTTTACTGAATTCCTGTATGAGTTCTAGCAGTTTTGGGGTGGAGTCTTTGGGGTTTTCCACATAAAGTATCATATCATCTGCAAAGAGTGAGAGTTTGACTTCTTCTTTGCCAATTCGGATGCCTTTTATTTCTTTTTATTGTCTGATTGCTGTGGCTAGGACTTCTAATACTATGTGGAATAGCAGTGGTGATAGTGGACATCCCTGCCGTGTTCCTGACCTTAGGGGGCTCTCAGGTTTTCCCCATTGAGAATGATATTCGCTGTAGGTTTTTCATAGATGGCTTTTATTATTGAGATATGTACCCTCTATCTCTATACTCTGAAGAGTTTTGATCAAGAAAGGATGGTGTACTTTGTCATATGCTTTTTCTGCATCTATTGAGAGGATCATATGGTTCTTGTTCTTTCTTTTATTAATGTATGGTATCATGTTGATTGATTTGCAGATGTTGAACCAACCTTTCAGCCCAGGGATAAATCCCACTTGGTCGTGGTGAATAATCCTTTTAATGTACTGTTGGATCCTATTGGCTAGTATTTTGGTGAGAATTTTTGCATCCATGTTCATCAGGGATATTGGTCTGTCATTCTCCTTTTCGATGGGGTCTTTGTCCGGTTTGGGGATCAAGGTAATGGTGGCCTCATAAAACGAGTTTGGAAGTTTTCCTTCCATTTCTATTTTTTGGAACAGTTTCAGAAGAATAGGTATTAGTTCTTCTTTAAATGTTTGGTAGAATTCCCCTGGGAAACCATCTGGCCCTCTTCTCTTGTTTGTTGGGAGATTTTTGATGACTGCTTCAATTTCCTTAGTGTTTATAGGTCTGTTCAGGTTTTCTATTTCTTCCTGGTTCAGTTTTGGTAGTTGATACATCTCTAGGAATGCATCCATTTCTTCCAGGTTATCTAATTTGCTGGGCTATAGTTGCTCATAATATATTCTTAGAATCATTTGTATTTCTTTGGTGTTGGTTGTGGTCTCTCCTCTTTCATTCATGATTTTGTTGATTTGGGTCATTTCTCTTTTCTTTTTGATAAGTCTGGCCAGGGGCTTATCAACCTTGTTAATTTTTTGAAAGAACCAGCTCCTAGTTTCGTTGATCTGTTCTACTGTTCTTTTGGTTTCTATTTCATTGATTTCTGCTCTGATCTTTATTATATCTCTGCTCCTGCTGGGTTTAGGCTTTATTTGCTGTTCTTTCTCCAGCTCCTTTAGGTGTAGGGTTAGGTTGTATATTTAGACCTTTCTTCTTTCTTGAGAAAGGCTTGTATTGCTGTTTAGTTTCCTCTTAGGACTGCCTTTGTTGCATCCCAAAGATTTTGAACAGTTGTGTTTTCATTTTCATTTGTTTCCATGAATTTTTTTAATTCTTCTTTAATTTCCTGGTTGACCCGTTCATTCTTTAGTAGGATGCTCTTTAGCCTCCACATATTTGAGTTCTTTCCAACTTTCCTCTTGTGATTGAGTTCTAGTTTCAAAGCATTGTGGTCTGAAAATATGCAGGGAATGATCCCAATCTTTTGGTACTGCTTGAGACCTGATTTGTGACCCAGGATGTGATCTATTCTGGAGAATTTTCCATGGGCACTAGAGAAGAATGTGTATTCCGTTGCTTTGGGATGGAATGTTCTGAATATATCTGTGAAGTCCATTTGGTCCAGTGTGTCATTTAAAGTCTTTATTTCCTTGTTGATCTTTTGCTTAGACGATCTGTCCATTTCAGTGAGGGGGGTGTTAAAGTCCCCCACTATTATTGTATTGTTGTCAATGTGTTTCTTTGCTTTTGTTATTAATTGGCTTATATAATTGGTGCTCCCATGTTAGGGGCATAGATATTTACAATTGTTAGATCTTCTTGTGGATAGATCCTTTAAGTAGGATATAGTGTCCGTCCTCATCTCTTATTATAGTCTGTGGTTTAAAATCTAATTTGTCTGATATAAGGATTGCCACCCCAGCTTTCTTTTGGTGTCCATTAGCATGGTAAATGGTTTTCCACCCCCTCACTTTCAATCTGGGGGTGTCTTTGGGTTTAAATGAGTCTCTTGCAGACAGCATATCAATGGGTCTTGTTTTTTAATCCAATCTGATAGCCTGTGTCTTTTGATTGGGGCATTTAGCGCATTTACATTCAGGGTAACTAGTGAAAGACATGAATTTAGTGCCATTGTATTGCATGTAAGGTGACTGTTATTGTATATTGTCTGTATTCCTTTCTGGTCTATGTTGCTTTTAGGCTCTCTCTTTGCTTAGAGGACCCCTTTCAATATGTCTTGTAGGGCTGGTTTTGTGTTTGCAAATTCCTTTAGTTTTTGTTTGTCCTGGAAGCTTTTTATCTCTCCTTGTATTTTCAATGACAGCCTAGCTGGATATAGTATTCTTGGCTGCATATTTTTCTCATTTAGTGCCCTGAATATATCCTGCCAGTCCTTTCTGGCCTGCCAGTCTCTGTGGATAGGTCTGTTGCCAATATAATGTTTCTACCATTGTAGGTTACAGATCTCTTTTCCCGAGCTGCTCTCAGGATTTTCCTTTGTCTCTGAAATTTATAAGTTTTACTATTATATGTTGGGGTGTTGATAGGGGGGTTCTCTGTGCCTCCTGGATTTTGATGCCTGTTTCTTTCCCCAAATTAGGGAAGTTCTCTGCTATAATTTGCTCCAGTATACCTTCTGCCCCCCTCTCTTTTTCTTCTTATTCTGGGATCCCAATTATTCTAATATTGTTTCGTCTCATGGTATTACTTATCTCTCAAATTCTGCCCTCGTGATCCCGTAGTTGTTTATCTCTCTTTTTCTCAGCTTCTTTATTTTCCATCATTTGGTCTTCTATATCACTAATTCTGTCTTCTGCCTCATTTATCCTAGCAGTTAGAGCCTCCATTTTTGATTGCACCTCATTAATAGCCTTTTTGATTTCGACTTGGTTAGATTTTAGTTCTTTTATTTCTCCAGAAAAGATTTCTCTAATATCTTCCATGCCTTTTTCAAGCCCAGCTAGTATCTTTAAAATCATCATTATGAACTCTAGTTCCGACATCTTACTAATGTCCGTATTGATTAGGTCCTGGCAGTTGGTACTACCTCTTGTTTTTTTTTTTTGAGGTGATTTTTTTCCATCTTGTCATTTTGTCCAGAGGAGAATAGATGAATGAGAGAACAAAATGCTAACCGGGTAACAACATCTCCAAAAAAATATACACTAAACAAATTGGAAGAGACCGAAAATGGCGCCTGCAGCAGCCAAAATACAAAACCTGGATTTATTTATTTCTTCATGCAGTTGTTCAGTTTTTTGCCTCACTTAGGTTGATTCTTTGTTGTTAGGCACATACACATAGAGGATTGTTATGTCTTTATGGAATATTTACCCCTTTATTATTATGTAATGCCCCTCTTTATCCCTTATAACTTTCTTTATAATCTACTCCATTTGAAATTAATGTAGCTACTACTCTTTTGATTAATGTTAGTATGGTTTATCTTTCTTCATCCATTTACTCTTAATCTGGTTGTGTCTTTGTATTTGAAGTGAATTTCTCATAGACAACCTACAGTTAGTATTTTTTTTTTTTTAAAGACTTCACCCCCAGCATGGAGCACAATGCAGGGCTTGAACTCATGACACTGAGATCCAGACCTGACCCCAAACCAAGAGTTGGACATGTAACTGTCTGAGTCACCCAGGCACCCTTAGGTTTTGTTTTTTAATCCACCCTGACAATCTGTCTTTTAAAGTAGTTGGATATAATTGGTATTATATATATAGTTAGACATATATGATGTACAATTGTTATTGTTTTCTATTCACTGATCTTGTTCTTTGTTCCTATTTTTGTCTTCCAGTCTTTTTTTATGCCTTGTGTGGTTTTAAATGAGCATTTTATGATTCTCTTTTGTTATATACCTAGAGTTTGTTTCACCTCAAAATTCATGTGTTGAAATCCTAACTGCCAAAGTAATGGTATTAGAAAATGGAGTTTTAATTAGGTCATGAGGATAGAGCCCTCATTCTGGGATTAATGCCCTTATAAAAGAGGAAGAGAGATGAGATATTTATCTCTCTCCACCATGTGAGGATACAAGACGACAGCTATCTGCACACAAGGAAGAAGGCCCTTTACCAGGTGCTGGATCTGCTGGCACATTGATCTTGGACTTCTTAGCTTCCAGAACTGGGAGAAATAAATGTTTGTTGTTTAAGCCACCCAGTCTATGATAATTTGCTATAGCAACCCAAACTAACACAAATTTTCTCTCCTTTCTTAGCACATCAGTTACACTTCTAAAAATTTTTTTTTGGGGAGCCTGGGTGGCTCAGTCAGTTAAGTGTCTGCCTTTGGCTCAGGTCATGATCCCAGGGTCCTGGGATCAAGCCCCACATTGGGCTCCCTCCTCGGCGGTGAGCCTGCTTCTCCCTCTCCACTCTGCTTGTGCTCTCTGTTGCTATCTCTGTGTTTCTCTCAAATAAACAAATAAAATCTTTTAAAAAATAAATTAAACAAAACAAAACATTTTTTTTAGTGGTTGCCCTAGAATTTACAATATACATTTACAACTGAGCCAAATCCACTTTTAAATAATATACCAATTCATCGGTAGTACAAGTATAATAACAAAAGTAAAATAACAAAATAATCTCATTTCTTCCCTCCTGTCCCTTGTATTATTGCTGTTATTTATTTCACTTCTACATTAGCATACATAAACATGTATATTTACATAAGGATATTTAATAAAATACATTGTTGCTATTGTTTTGAACAAACTGTTATCTGTTAGATAAATTAAGAATATGAAAAATAAATGTTTTAATTTTACTTTTACTTATTCCTTCAATGATGATTTTCTTTTCTTTATGTAGACCTGGATTTCTGTTCTATATTATTTTCCTTCTCTCTAAAGAAAAATTTTAAAAATTTCCTGCAAGGCAGGTCAACTGGCAACAAAGTCCTTCAATTTTTGTTTGTCTGAGAAAATATTTGAGATTTTTAGATTTCACATATAAGTGATACCATGCAGTATATGTCTTACTCTAACTCTTTTCACTTAACATAATGCCCTCAAGGTCCATCAATGTCACAATGGCATGATTTTCTTCTTTTATATGGCTAATAACATTACATTTTATATATGCACACAATCTTTTCTTTATCCATCCATCCATTTATAGACACTTAGGTGGTTTCCATCTTTTAGCTATTGTGAAAAATGCTGCAATAATGATGGGAGTGCAGATATCTCTTTAAGATAGTGATTTTATTTCCTTCAAATATACTCCCAGATGTGAGATTTCTGATCATATGGTGTTTTTATTTTATTTTTTTAAAAAGATTTGTTTATTTATTTGAGAGAAAGAAAGTGGGGGGAGGAACAGAGGGAGAGGGAGAGGGAGAGAGAAACTTTAATCAGACTTTGCACTGAGTGCAGAGCCTGACTTGGGGCTTGATCTCATGAGTCTGAGATCATGACCTGTTCCAAAACCAAGAGTTGTACACCTAACTGACTGTGCCACCCAGGCACCTCATGTGGTTGTTTAAAAAATTTTTTTTGAGGAATCTTCATAATGTTGTTGATAGTGGCTTTAATATTTACATTCCTACAAGCAATGCATCATTGTTCCCATTTTTTCACATGCCCAACAACATTTGCTATTTCTTATCTTTTTGATAATAGCCATTCTAACAGGTGTCAGGGAATCTCTTTGTGGTTTTGATTTACATTTCTGTGATGATTAGTGGTGTGTATTACATAAGAATACTTCTCATGTACTCTTTGAAAAATTATCTATTCAATCCTCTGCTCACGTTTTAATCTGATTCCTTTTTTTCTTTGCAACTGAGCTGTATAAGTATTTTATGTTTTTGGATATTAACTTCTTATCAGATACATGGTCTGCAAATGTTTTCTCCCTTTGTGTAGGCTGCCTTTTCATTTTGTTGATCATTTCTTTTGCTATGCAGATGCTTATTAGTTTGATGTAGTCCCATTTGTTGATTTTTGCTTTTGTGGCTTGTGCTTTTGGTGTCATATCAAAAAAATCATTGCCACGACCAATGTCAAGGAGTTTATTCCCTATATCTCCTTCTAGGAGTTTTAGAGTTTCAAGTTTTATGTTTAAGTTCTTAATCCATTTTGAGTTAATTTTTGTGAGTGTTGTAAGATAGGGGTAC
The DNA here is from genome assembly GCF_004348235.1 of Phoca vitulina. Lineage (NCBI taxonomy): Eukaryota > Metazoa > Chordata > Mammalia > Carnivora > Phocidae > Phoca > Phoca vitulina. Next base: position 1,390,041 of record NW_022589734.1, read on the forward strand.
AATTTTATTCTTTTGCATATGTCTATCCAGTTTTCCCAGAATCGTTTGTTGAAGATACTATCCTTTCCCCACTGAGTATTCTTGATTCCCTTGTCAACTATTAGCTCACTGTATATGTATGGATTTATTTCTGAGCTCTCAGTTCTATTCCATTAGTCTATGTGTCTGTTATTATGCCAATACTATACTTTTTTGATTATTATATCTCTGTTACATAGTTTTAAATCAGGAACCATGATAGCTCCAGCTTGTCCAGTTTGTTCTTTCTTGTTTGCCTCAGCTGTTGGGGTCTTTTGTGGCTCCATATGAATTTTAGAATTTTTTCCCTATTGCTATGAAAAATGCTATTGGGTTGGAGTTTTGATAAGAATTGCTTTGTATTTATAAACAGCTTTGGGTAGCATGGATATTTTAATAATGTTTAATCTTATAATCCATAAACATGGGTTATCTCTCCATTTATTTGGGCCTTCAATTTCTTTCATCAATGTCTTATAGTTTTTGGTATATAGGACTTTTACTTCCATGGTTAAATTTATTCCTAAGTATTTTATTGTTTTTCATGCAATTGTAAGTGGGATTGTTTTCTTTATTTCTTTTTCCAATAATTCATTATTGTTGTGTAGAAATACAACTGATTTTTGTATGTTGATTTTGTATCCTGCCACTCTACTGAATTTGTTTATCCCTGTCAACACGTCCTGTTACTTGTGTTCTTGATTTTAGCCATTCCAACATGTGTGAAGTGATATCTCATTATAGTTTTGATTTGCATTTCCCTGATGATGAGTGATGTTGAGCATCTTTGCATGTGTCCGTTGACCATCTGAATGTCTTCTTTGGAGAAATGTTTGCTTGTGTCTTCTGCCTTCTTTTAAATTGGACTATTTGTCTTTTGGGTATTGAGTTGTATAAGTTCTTTATATATTTTGGATACTAACCTTTTATTAGAGATGTCATTTGTAAATATCTTCTCCCTTTCAGTAGGTTGTCTTTTAGTTGTGTTGACTATTTCCTTTGCTGTGCAGAAGTTTTATTTTGAAGAAGGAAAACTGTCACTGTGTTCAGATGTTAGTTTTTCTTTGTTTGGTAGAATTCATCTGTGAAGCCATCTGGTCCTGGGCTTTTCTTTGTTGGGAGTTTTTAACCATTGATCAATGTCCTTTTTATTGGTCTGTTCAGATTTTCTATTTCTTCATGATTCAGACTTCTTCAGATTCAGATTGTATGTTTCTAGAAATTTATCCATTTATTCTAGGTTGTCCATTTTTGGGTGTATAATGGTTCATATCAGTCTCATGATCCTTTGAATGTCTGTGGTAACAATTGTAATATCTGCTTTTTTATTTCTAATTTATTTTGAGTACCCTCCTTCTCTCTCTCTCTCACTGTTTTTATAAATTTATTTAAAAATAAATGTTTACCTATCTTATCTTTTTGAAAAACCCAGCTCTTAGTTCTATCTTTTCTATTTTTTTCTGTTCTCCATTTCAATTATTTCTGTTCTGATCTTTGTTTTTTTCCCTTTCTTCTGCTAATTTGGGGGCTTGTTTGTTCTTGTTTTTCTTGTTAATTGAGGTATAAAGTTAGGTTGTTTATTTGAGCTCTTTCTGCTTACTTAATGTAAGCATTTTTTGCTATAAACTTCCATCTTAGCACTGCTTTTGCTAAATACAATAAATTTTGGTATGTTGTGCTTCCATTTTTATTTGTTTCAAGATATTTGATTTTATTTGAAAGATATTTGATTTCATCATTGGCTTATTTGTTGTTCATGAATGTGTTGTGTAGTTCCCACATATTTGTAAATTTTCTAGACTTCTTCCTGTTATTGAATTCTACTTTCATGCCATTGTGGTTGGAAAATATACTTGGTATAATTCAATTTTTAAAAATTTCCTGAGACTTGTTTTGTGACCTAACATTTGATGGATTCTGGAAAATATTCCATGTGCACTTGAGATGAATTTGTATTCTACTGCTGTCAGATGGAATGTTCTGTATATGTCTCTTAGTTTCATTTGGTCTAAAATATATTTCAAGTCAAATGTTTCTTTATTGATTTTCTGTCTCAATTGTCTATTTGTTGTTGAAAGTGAGGTATTTAAGTCCCCTGCTATTATTCTATTACTCCTCCAGCTCTGTTTGTGTTTGTGTTTAGGATATTTAGGTGCTTTGATGGTGTGTATAGATATATTATGATTTTATATCCTCTTGACTCCTTTGTCATTATATAATGGCCTTTGTGTCTGGTCACAGTTTTTTACTTAAAGCATATTTTGTCTGATATAAGTATGGCTAGCCCTGTTCTCTTTTGGTTTCTGTTTGAATGGAATTATCTTTCTCCATCTCCACTTGGATCCTATGTGTAACTTTATAGGTAACATATATTTGGGTCTCATTTTTTTTAAAAATCAGTTCAGCCAAAAATAAATAAATAGATAAATACATACATACATACATACATACATACATACATACATAAAACTCACTCCAGCCATTCTACACCCTTTGACTTAAGAATTTGATCCTACATTTAAAGTATTTATTGAGGTAAAGACAGTACTGCCATCTTGTTAATTATTTTCTGGCTGTTTTGTGGTTCTTTTGTTCCTTTTTTCCTCTCTTATTGTCTTCCTTTTTGAATTGATGATTTTCTGTAGTGGTATATTTTGATTGTCTTATCTTTATCTTGTTTGTATGTACTATTAGTTTTTATGGTTATCTGGAGGTTTCCTTGAAACACCTTATAGACAAATTAGTCTATTTTAGGCTGAAACAACTTATCTTTGATTGCTATGAAAACTTTACCCTTTTACCTCCTCTGCTACATTTTGTTTTTCATGTAACAATTTATAACTTTTTATATTCTTTATTAACATTGTAGCTATAGTTTTTATGTTTTTTAAGATTTTATTTATTTATTTGACACAGAGAGAGAGCACAAGCAGGGGGAGCGGCAGGCAGAGGGAGAAGCAGACTCCCCGCTGAGCAAGGAGCCTGATGTGGGACTCGATCCCAGGACCCTGGGATCATGACCTGAGCTGAAGGCAGCCATTTAAACAATTGAGCCACCCAGGCATCCTGTTATAGTTATTTTTAATACTTTTGTCTTTTAACCTTTGTACTAGAGTTTAGTGGTTAACACATCACATAATACAATATTAGAGGGTTTTGAAGCTGATTGTATCCTTACCTTTACTGGTTTGTTGTATATTGTCATATGTTTTCATGTTACTAATTATCATTCTCTTGTTTCAGCTTTAAGAAATCATTTCAGCATTTGTTATAAGGCAGGTCTAGTGATAATACATTTTCTCATTTTTTTTTTTTTTTTTTTGGGGAAAGTCTTTATCTCACCTTCTTTTCTGAAGGACAACTTTGTTGGTTAAGTATTTTTGTTGGCAGTTTTTTCTTTCATCACTTTGAATGTGTCATCCCATTGTCTCTGAACCTGCAAGATTCGGGCTGAGAAGTCTGCTGACAGCCCTATGAAGTTTCTCTTGTATGAGAGAATTTTTTTCTCTTGCTATTTTTCTCTGCCTATTCCCATTACCTTTTTGCCTTTGATTTTAGACAGTTTTATTTAATGTGCTTTAGAGAAGATTGTTTTGGATTTAATTTTGGGGTGATCTACTGGCTTCATGACCTTGAATGTCCAAATATCTCCTAAGGTTTGGGAAGCTCTCAGCCTTTATTTCTTTAAATAAGCTTTCTACCACTGTTTCCATCTCTCCACCTTCTCGAACTTCAGTGACGCATACATTGTTTCTGTTAATAGTGTTCCATAAGTCTCAAAGGCTTTCTTTAGTTTTTTCATTCTTTTTTTTCTTTTTGTTCCTCTGACTGGATAATTTCAATTGCTCTTTCTTTGAGCTCACTGATTCTTTTCTACTTGGTCAAGTCTGCAGTTGAAACTCTCTATTGAATTCTTCAATTCAATTATTGTATTGTTAAGCTCCAAACTTTCCTTTCGGTTCTTTTTCTCTTTTCCATTTCTTTATTGAACTTTTCATTTTGTTCTTGTATTGATTTCCTGATTTTATTACATTGTTTGCCTGTGTTTTCTTGTAGCTCTCTGAGATTCATTTATTTTTAAATTTTTTATTTAAATTCAATTTAGGTAATGTACTGTATTATTAGTTTCAGGGGTAGAATTTAGTGATTTATCAGTTGCATATAACACCCAGAGCTCATTACATCAAATGCCCTCCTTAATGTTCATTACCCATTACCCCATCCCTCCACCCACCTCCCCTCCAGCAACCTTCAGTTTGTTCCCTGTAGTTAAGAGTCTCTTATGGTTTGCCTCCCTCTGTTTTCATCTTATTTTATTTTTCCTTCCTTTCCCCTATGTTCATCTGTTTTGTTTCTTAAATTCCACACATGAGTGAAATATTATGGTATTTGTCTTTCTGACTGACTTATTTTGGTAGCACAATGCCCTCTAGTTCCATCCGTGTTGTTGCAAATCGTAAGATTTCATTCTTTTTGATGGCTGAGTAATATTCCATTATATATATACACCACATCTTCTTTATCCATTCATCTGTCGATGGACATCTGGGCTCTTTTCATAGTTTGGCTATTGTGGACATTGCTGCTATAAACTTTGGGGTGCATGTGCCCATTTTAATCACTGTTTGTATCCTTTGGATAAATACCTAGTAGTGCAATTGCTGGGTTGTAGGATATTTCTATTTCTAACTTTTTGAGGAACTTCCATACTGTTTCCCAGAGTGGCTGCACCAGTTTGCATTCCCAACAGTTTAAGAGGGTTCCCTTTTCTCCACATCCTTGCCAACATCTGTTGTTTCCTAGGTTGTTAATTTTAGCCATTCTGACTGGTGTGAGGTGATATCTCATTGTGGTTTTGATTTGTGTTTCCCTAATGCTGAGTGATGTTGAGCATTTTTTTTCATGTGTCTGTTAGCCATTTGTATGTCTTCTTTGGAGAAATGTCTGTTCATGTCTTCTTCCCATTTCTTGATGGGATTTTTTGTTTTCTGGGTGTTGAGTTTGATACATTTATTTTATAGGTTTTAGCTACTAGCCCTTTATCTGATAAAACATTTGCAAATATTTTCTCCCATTCTGTAGGTTGTCTTTTAGTTTTGTTGATTGTTTCCTTTCCTATGCAAAAGCTTTTTATCCTGATGAACTCCCAATAGTTCATTTTTGCTTTTGTTTCCCTTGCCTTTGGAGACATGTGTAGCAAGAAGTTGCTGTGGCCAAGGTCAAAGAGGTTGCTGCCTGTGTTCTTCTCTAGGATTTTGATGGATTCCTATCTCACATTTAGGTCTCTCATCCATTGTGAGTTTATTTTTGTGTATGGTGGTCTAGTTTCATTCTTCTGCATGTGGCTGCCCAATTTTCCCAACACCATTTGTTGAAGAGACTGTTGCTCTCTGAGAATCTTTATGGCAATTATTTTGAATTCTATGTCAAGCAATTCCTGGATATCCTTTTCTTTGGAGGTCATTTACTGGAAGTGTTGGGACTCAGGCCAGGTACATGCAGTTGCACAACTGAAGGGGCTACCTGCAGGTGAGCCCTATGGTGCCAACCAGTGACATCAGACAGGGCCTGATTCAGGTCCCCAAGCAACTGCAGGATCTTTGGCTCTAAGTATGCACTCCTGTGGCTACACTGTCTCCCCATAGCACTCCCCATGGCAGTGAAAACCTATGACGATTTTAGGCTCCCTGCAGGTGCACAGCTGGAAGGGCTAGCCCCATTCATGTGCTTATTGTTGTGGGATAGCTACAGGGGACTAGTCTGGCCTAGAGGACTAGTCTTGCACTTGTGCAGCTTCATTTGCCAGGTGTGGGTGCCAGTATAGGTTCTGGCTCTGGCAGAACAGGGTATGAGGGAAGAAATCAGAAGGTATAGGCAAATGTAAATACCTGTATGGCAAAACCCAGATAAATTTGCAGTGGGTCTGCCATAGCTGCAATCTCTTAAAATTAAATATGAAATCTTATTTTACATATTATTTCATAATCACTAGTAAGTTTTTATCAGATTATTTTGTAATCTATCATTATAGTTTAGTCATATTAATGCTTTATATAATCACTAAGCAAAACAAGACTATCTCAAAACTTGATGGCTGGAATAGAAATATGAAATATTTAAAGGAGGAAATTACCTCACTGGTGAAAACTAAGGAGTTTCTCACCAAATCTTAAGTTTCATGAGCTATATTTCTGTACATATTTTCATTCTTATATCAAAGTTGCAATGTCAGAAGTGCGGGAAATGTGCCCACATCACAAGTGAGAGACTAGAGTCTTATGAAGACATATTCAGGTTACATAGCTAGGAAGGCTTTTTGTGTCTAAATCTGCTGATTGTGCTAACATCTTGCTGCTTTGGTTGGAAAATAGTTGTTTTTTTCTTTTGAAAATAGGTTTTTATTTAGTAGTCTCCTGACATCTGTTCTAGAATATGTGTTTTGATACACATTGGATTTTTTTGAAAGATCTAATTAATAGAGATAATTGTTGGAAAGGAAAAATGTTTTTATGAACCAGAAATGTGACATGTCATAATGATATCTCTTTCTATATATATGTCTGTATGCATGTGAGTGTCTATGTGCATGTGTGTATCTATGTATACATATATTTCTGTATTATATATGTATATGTGTAAATATATGTAGGTATATAGAGCAAGGCATACTTGAAGGAAATATACTAAAATGTTAAGAGAAGCTCTCTTTGAAGTGGAATTATAAATGATTTTTCTTCTTTTCTTCCTTGCATTTTACACATTATCTAAAGTGAATATGTATTATTTTTGTAACCAGGAGAAATAAAGATTCTTTTAAAAAATTAAATAAAACAAATCAAGTATGTTTTCCTATGCTATATGGTGCATGTTCTTTTTTTGTACTCAAGACAAACAGTCTACATTTGCATATTGGACAGAAGTGCCTTTGTCTTACATTTCTTGAACCCATTTATCTATTAAAGCTGTATAAACCAGGATAAGTCAGTTAGTTATCCATTACTATTCTGTTTGTTTTCACTGTATTTATTTCTGAACTTTGATAGGAAAGTATGATAATGTTGCCCCTGAAAGTCACATGATAATTTCATTTTAGGCCAGTTGAGTTTTAAAAATAAGTAAAATAGTGACCAATAAAATATAGACAAATTGTTTTAATTCTTGTTTTGTAAGATTAGGACTGTGTAATGGTTAGTTTTATGTGTCAGTTTGGCTAGGCTATAGTACCCAGTTATTTAATTAAACACTAATCTATGTATTTCCATGAAGATATTTTGGTTAACATCTATAATCAGTTGACTTTAAAAAGTAAAAGACATGACCCTGGATAATGTAGGTGGGCCTCATCCAATCAGTTGAAGGTCTTAAGAGCAAAACTTGGGTTTTCCAGAGAATTTATGCATCAAGACTATAACATCAGGGTGCCTGGGTGGCTCAGTTGGTTAAGTGTCTGCCTTTGGCTCAGGTCATGATCCCAGGGTCCTGGGATTGAGCCCCACGTCCAGCTCCCTGCTCAGAGGGGAGTCTGCTCCTCCCTCTCCCTCTGCCCCTCCCCGCCCCGCTTGTACTCTCTCTCTCAAATAAACAAATAAACAAATAATCTTAAAAAAAAAAAAAAGACTATAGCATCAACTCATGCCTGCCAGCCTTACACATTTTGGACTTGCCAAACCCCATAATTATGTGAACTAACTCCTTTAAATCTCTATTTATCTATCCATCATCTATCTGTCTCTTTTATTGATTGATTCTGTTTCTCTAGAGTATGATGGTAGAGAAAGTTTCCATTGTCTAAGAAAATACATGTATTATCATGATCTAAATGTTGCCAGAGATGTGAACATTAAAAGTGCTTCTGGTAAGACCTTAGAAGAAAGTGGGAAAATGTTATTGTGACTTATAAAATGGCAGAAAATTTACCCAGATTATGTTCTACTATTGGATGGAAAATAGAACATATAAAGTGATGAACTTGGATATTTAGTTGAGGGGATTTCCAAGCAAAGTGTGGAAGGTGTGGCCTGGTTTCTCCTTGCTGTCTATAGTAAAATGTAGGAGGAAAGAGAGAAATTGAGGATGGAACTGGTAAACAAAAAAGGACCAGGATTTGAGGATCTGAAAAATTCTCAGCCTGTGCATATTGCTGCAGATGCCAAGGTGTGCTCTGGAGAAAAGGCCCCGGGTGAAACTGAACAATCTTTTTGAAGAGATTAGATATATGACTTATGGATCCACTTAACCACTTCAACAGAAGCTAGAAATAGGGATGGAGTTATCCAGGAAAAGTTTATGAAGGACCCTGTGTCTAATGGCATGAGTACCCACTATATCTGTGGAAGACTAACCAGGTTTTTGAGAAAGCTATGCCAGCAGACACTCTGCCAGTTTGGATTGGAGGGGACTGAGATAGGATGAAATGAAGGCAAGTTGGTGGGCTTCTGGGACACCACAAACAGAAGACGAACTGCCCTGATGGCAGAGCTGACTGGACTTTGCCTGGGGCCTCCACAGGCCTGAAGAACAAAGCATGGACACAGAGCCTTATTCCCTTGAAAGGTGTCCATAGGCCTTGAAACCTATTGGAATTTGCCCTGCTGGGTTTTGAACTTGCTTGAGACAAGTGACCCTTTTATTCCTTCCATTTTCCTCATTTTGGAAAGGGAATGCTTATCTATGCCTGTCACACAATTTTTAAAATTTATTTATTGATTTTTTATACATTTTTAAATTTGAGTATAGTTAACACACAATGTTATGTTAATTTCAAGTGTCCAATATAGCTATTTGACAAGTTAATATGCTCACCACAAGTGTAGCTACCATCTGTCACCATACAACATTATTACAGTATCACTGACTATATTCCGTATGCTGTGCCTTTTATTCATGTTACTTATTTATTCCTTAACTAGAAGCCTGTATCTCCCACTTCCTTTCACCCATTTTGCCCACACTCCCCGCCTCCACCACAACCATCAATTTGTTCTCTGTATTTATAGGTCCAGTTCTGCTTTTGTTTGTTTATTCATTTTTTAAAGATTTTATTTATTTATTTGACAGAGAGAGAGAGAGCACAAATGTGGGGAGCAGCAGGGATAGGGAAAAAGTCTCCCCACTGAACAGGGAGCCTGATGCGGGACTCGATCCCAAGACTGCGGGATCATGGCCTGAGCCAAAGGCAGATGCTTAATGACTGAGCCACCCAGGTGCCCCTCATTTTTTTTTTTTTTAAGTAATCTCTACACCCGATGTGGGACTTTAACTTACAACCCTGAGATCAAAAGTCACATGTTCTACCAACTCAGCCATAGGCAGGTGCCCTCATCTGTTTTTTTTAGATTCCACCTGAGTGAAATCATATTGTATTTATCTTTTTTTAGTCTGACTTATTTCACCTAGCACAATAGCCTCTAGGTCCACTTTCTAACTTCATACATGAAAATAAACTCAAAAAATGAAAGACCTAAATGTGAGACCTGAAACCATGAAAGTCCTAGAAGAGAGCACAGGCAGTAATTTCTTTGAGATCGGCCATACCAACATTTTTCTAGATATGTCTCCTAAGGCAAGGGAAACAAAAGCAAAATAAATATTGGGGCTATATCAAAATGAAAACCATTTGCACAACAAAGGAGATCATCAACAACACAAAAAGGGAAACTACTGAATGGGAGAAGATATTTGCAAATGATATATTTGATAAGGAGTTAATATCCAAAATATGTAAAGAACTTAAACAACTCAACACCACAAATACAATCTGATTAAAAAATGGGCAGAGGACCTGAATAGACATTTTTCCAAAGAAGACATTCAAATGTCCAAAAGACATAAAAAGATGCTCAACATCACTTATTCTCAGGGCACTACAAATCAAAACCACAGTGAGATATCACCTCACGCTTGTCAGAATGACTAGAATCTAAAAGACAAGAAATAGCAAGTGTTGGCGAGGATGTGGAGGAACGAGAACTTTTTACACTGTTGGCAGGACCCCCATTGCATTTTAGAGGCAGTTAATTTGTTTTCTAGTTCATAGGTCCACAGATAGTTATTTTGTCCCAGGATGGCTTAGATCCAGGTTCTCATCCATATATGATTTAAATGATGAGATTTGGGACTTTTTGAGTTGATGATATTTATTTGAGATTTTTGGACTTAGAGTTGAAATGAGTTGAGACTTCTGGGGAAGTTGCAAGGCAGTGACTGTACTTTGCACGTGGGATGAACATACATTTTTGGAGGCTAGCAGGTAGACTCTTGAGAGTTAAACATGCACTTCCAAAATTCATATCCACCTGGAATCTCAGAATGTGATCTTATTTGGAAATAGGATCTTTGCAGATGTCCTTAGTTGTTCATACTTGAGTAGGGTGGGCCATAAATCCAAAATGACTGGTGTCAGAGACACACAAAGAGAAGATAGCCATATGACCACAGAGGCAGAGATTGGAGTGATTGATCTGCAAGCCAAGAAATAGCAAGGATGGTTGGCAAATACCAGAAGCTAGAAGAGGCAAGGAAGGATTCTTCCCTCGAGTCTTTAGAAGGATCAGAGCCCCGCTGACACCATGATTTCAGACTTTTAGCTTCCAGAATTGTGAGGGAATAAATTGCCATTATTTTAAATTACCCAGTTTGTGGTAGTTTGTTATAGTATCTCTAGGAAACTAATCCAGAATGGTTATGCATTTTAGGTTCATATCTTGGCAAATGGATAGGGAGCAGTAAGAAAGAGAAGGGAAGCTCAGGTTGCTTTTCCTAGCCTGGAAGGCATATTTTCTCACATATATAACCACTACATGTTGGATAGCTTCTTCAGTCACTGCAGTGTCAGTTAAAAGTGAAATGAGTACACTTATCATGGTGAGCATTTTATAATGTATATAATTGTTGAATCACTATGTTGTATACCAAAACTAATATAATATTGTATGTCAACTATATTTCAATTAAAAATTTTTTAATTAAAAAGGAAGCAATTTCTAAAAAATGAAATGAGATATTGAGAACATTTATAGGGTAATTGGTAGCTACATGCTATGTGACTCATTTGCTAATTTGTCCAGACAAAGTAGCTTGGAATGGTATAGTAGCACACTGCAAACCTGAGAACTCTCTAGATTTTGAGGAACGCATGTCTTCTCCAACCATCTATAGTTTCAGACCAGAAGAAAAACAAGTTCTTTGCTGGTATTTAGGTTTCTAATTTTCATTTTATTATTTTCTAACTCCAATTGCTTTTATCACATTTTTAGTCTTGTGGATTCATATATATGAGCTGTGGGGTAGCACACTTGACCACCCATAGAACCTGGTCATTTCTCACTCTGGTCAGTGTGTTTGTTCTTGGCAAAATGCAACTTCCTGTTTTGGAGAAAAGGATTTAAAAAGGCTTTTTAAATGGGCTCCTAAGGCTCCTTGAATAGCAAATAGCTTTTAAAAGACAACACTTTAATGGGCTATGGATAACCAGTTCAAAAACAAAAGTATTGAATATCCCTTTAAATGTATATAGGTTTAAAAAGCAAGAAGGGAATAGGTTTGGCAAAGTTTCTTCTCAATTTTACAGAATTCAAAATGTTTGAAAAATTTCTACATACACGCCCATTGTTCAATTTCAAACTGCAAAAAATTTATAAATGACCTGGGGAGATAACAAAGATGAGAGATGCCAATCCAAACAGTATACAGCTTATGCATGGTTGTGCCTGATGGAAATAGTTATTTCTTCTATAAGCTTTTCTCTGTGAAAGGGAAATCGAGAATGATGGGCGCGTAAGGCAGGGAGAAAACGAAGGAGGAAGAGAACCATACTGCAGGGATTATCATGGCTTCTCTAAATAGTCACTGGCACTGCTCTATAAATGGAACCATTTGCTATACATTTTGAATTGCTAATGTTTGGGAGAATAGTAGACAATGGATCTTCGTGTAAACTATAAATTTTATAACAGTGAATTAGCACGTTCGCTTAACAGAAAGTAAACAAATCTTAGTGCAAAATGGATTCAGTGTATAACCTCACTTTTCCACTGCTTAATGAAGTGATGGTGATAAAGCCAAGACAAACAGCTTTATGCTTTATAAGCACAAGGTAAAATACTTCTGTGTTTAATCACTGTGTGGTCAGTGACAGGCTGGTACCTGCTTGGACCAAAGGTTTCTAAATTTGCAGCAACTACTCCTTAGCAACTTGGGTGTTGAACTAACAAATTACTACACTGGCTTTGGAACAGACAAGGAAGAAAAATACACAATGAATTCTGACAAACCCCCAACATCTATTAAGCAACTACTGTGTTCCAAGTACTTGGGGGTATGAAATAATGATAATGAAAAGGAGGCACTTGAATTACCCAGAACTCCACAGAATGTGGGAAAGATAGGTCATGATTATCTCATTTGGGTTTCCCCAGAAGCAGACACTGAGACCAGGATTTGAGGACTACTAGTTTATTCCGAATTGATTCCTGGAAGCCTGGGTAGGAAAGTGAAAAAAGTGAGACAGGGAAGGCAAGGAAGACAACTAAAGCTAGCCACCACTGTGAGAAACTGGTAATTCTGCTGGGAAATGGTATAGAACACAACCCGATATTAGTCTACCCAAAAGTAAGGGAGATGGGTAGTTATCCTTTAATTCCCAGCCATCATTAGCTAAGGGCTGCTCCTAAGAGCACTTACTCCCCAGCACTTCTGGTTTTTCCTGTACAATCAGGAGAAAGCCTTCAGTTGGAGAGTTGCAGTTTCTTGCAGTAAGATGACCTCAGCGGGTACTGGAGGATACCGGCATGAGGCATCTAGAACATCTGCTATAATAATCAAGTGGGTAAAGAGTGGTCTGGCAATAAATACCCAAGGAGTTCAGAGGAGAAAGACGGTATTGTGGGATATAGCAAGAAGGGAGAAATTTATGAAAGGGATTAGGGAATTGATCCAGGTTCTGTAAGGTGGGAGGGGGCACAGTGAACCAGGGTGGTAAAGTGAGTAATTTTAGGGGCTTCTGAAAGCCTGAGCTGCTAATGAAAGAGTGAGAAGAGTCTGTTCAGGAATACCCTGCAATGCAAGCTGAATAGTCCATAATCTACTATTGTTATAGGACTGTAGATACTCAATGTGAAATTTTGAGCGGAGACATGTGAAGTATTTTGGTATGGCAGTCTCCTACTTGTCCCTCAATGTCTATTCTTTCATCACTCATAGCAATAGAATTTTTAGCTTTTAAAAGCTGAACAAAATACAGATTTAATTCCCGGACTCTCTTGGAGGCGAGTGTGGCCATATGACTAAGACTGACTGTGGGGATGTGAGCAGAAATAACATATGCCATGCCCATGCTTTGCAAAGGCAGTAAAGACTGGACATGCTCTCCCCTTTCACTTCTTTCCTTCATAGTGGCTTGAAAGTGAGCTTGGTGGAGAAGGTCATATGGATAAAGACAGCACTTTGGGAGAGCAGAATATCAAGGCAGATGGAGCCTGAGCTCATAGAAACTTTATGGAGTAGAAGCACATAACATTATTTGGGTCTTTGTCAACAAGGCTAAACCTATATTCTAACTAGTAGATTAGGGAAATTAATCTGGCAGTAATATTAAGAGTAAAATTTGGAGGGACATGGACTACGTGTGTTGCACATTTATCATGATTCTGTGGTTGGTGTTCTCTGTTGCGCTGAGCTTTTTCATGGTCTGATGCTTACTCTTAGATTGTTACTTCTTTTAGACATCAGTTTTCATATTTACAAACTAATATTATGGTGACAAGAGTTCCTATAATAATGGAGGGAGCATAAGGACTGATAGCCTGACAAAGTGGAGAGAATGTGAATGGAAGGTCTTGGGTAGGTGTGACTTGAATAAGGGAAAGACACTTGAAATAACATCTTGGGAAAATATTAAAGGAGAAATTTCAATGAGTGTGACTCTAAGTTAGCATATTTCTCGATATGTGAATGCTTATATTTGAATGTCAGTTTGAATGTAGAGTAGAGGTATCTGGTTGAGGAAATGAATTGAGTTGGGATGTCTTGTTTGGAGTTACAGTAACAATCATGAATCATGATTAAGCTGATATCTGGCCATTAATAAATTGTATATTGCTCATTTACAATCTAATCAAATAAAGTAGTCCACATTTGTGTAATGTTGCCAAAGATTAAAATTGCATGTGTATTTATGTTTGGTAGCTGTGTGATGCTGTGTTTAGGGCTCAATTCTTGTCCAGAGGCAACAAAATAGATCATCTACCTTTATCCTAAGGATGGTCCCAGGCCAATGAACAGCAGGGGGGTGCTGCAGAAGGTCCAAAAACTTAGAAACTATGTTTCACAGAGGAACCAAGCCTCCTCCATACACCTTATGAATTGTACTCCTTAGGCAAGCTTCCTTGGAGTGTTCAGAGAAGGGGTGTCAATGCTGTGAATTGAGCTACATTTTGAGTCTTGTGTCTTTTAGGAATTTCGCGCATACTAACAAAAATCTTCCCAGGGATTATGATCCCTGGTACAGGGTAGGTACTTAAGTAAATGTGTGTGGAATAAATGAACAAAATAATTGACCATAGACTTTGCGCCAACCATCAATACCTGTGTGATAGATTGTTGAGCATCCCACAACTTAGTAATCATGTGCTTATTAGAAACTTGGTTCCCCAGGGGGAATGACAATCCCTTACTTTTGTTCAAGTTTTTTCTCTGTGAGATTCTATGCCCTGTTCCTTGCCCTAATCAGCCTTTTTCTGTAGATCAATATGTACATTCATATTTTTAGCTTTCATTGGGTAGCAATTTTGCAACCCATATGTAATTCATTAGTATGTAAAATTCTCTGCTATTTGAGCCAAAATAATATATAGGCTGTCTGAAAAGTCTGGTAACAGAGGATAAACTTATTTCAAATAGTTTATTAGTTACATTTTCAAATAGCATACTTAATATACTTTCCCTCAACCTCCAGACACCTTTTTAGGTAAAGTAACTCTAAAGCAATAGGTCTGATCCTTAGTCTGAAAAAAGTACAATAAATATACTATTTCCCCCATGTTTCCAGAATATTTGTGCTCTCTGGAGTGTACTTATTGTAATTTTGTTTCAGATTAACCATAGAATCATTGCTTTAAATTTAGAGGTACTTCATCTGAAAAGTTATCTGAAGGTTGAAGAAAAACACTGAATATATCTTCTTCTGATAATGCAAATATATGCTGTTTAAAAGTAAGATTTTCATGATTTTGCAGAATTTTTGTACATCTTATAATTGATAAGCATCTTGGAAAGTTCATTTAAGTTCTTTGTTATAGATTAGTTAAAAGAGAACAAGTGTTTCAAAGCATTTATTTTCAAGTGTCTACCTACAATATATTCAAAAATAAAATATAAAGATTGAGGTTTTGGCTTGATCCAAACTTTAATTTCTGCAAAAAATATTTTAAAAGGAGAGAATAATAAATTTGAAGTAGGAAATAGGGAAAAATGTATAATATTCTCCATCAACAAATCTGTCTTTGCAATATCCCAAGAAGCCAGCAAGTTCCATATGCTCTATAAACCCACTTTACAGGGGAACTTAATGGGTTGGATTTGCAGCAAGTTAAATGAGATTTTTTTTTTTTTTAACTGATGCAGTTTTCACAGGCTGACGCCCTTCACTGTTTGAGTGAAACCATCTTGGTTTTGAATACTTTGGCACATTTCACCATCAGCCTGTGTCAAATGACCCTGAATTTGAAATGAAAGCACCCTTCAGATCTTCAGTTTGGGTTGGTGTCATAAACAAATCTTTTTGTTCTCATGGCTTACCAAAATCTCTTCCAAACCTTTGATGTATTTATGTCCAAGTTCAAGGATTATATGAGAAACTTTGCACATTTACTTCTTCATTCCATTATGAATGGGCATGAGGCAGAGCCTCTGCCTTGGGCTACTATGCTATCTATATAGTGATGACGGTTCAGGGTTAGAATCTTTGTCTGGGAGCCCCTTTAGATAAAAATTTGCCTTTGTATATGTAAGCCTATCATAGATGTATCAGTCTTAGTGGGGATATGCTGATAGAGTTCGTGATCATTAGCCATATTCTTGAAAATGACCAGGATTGGTGAATTTCAGATTTCAGAAAAAAGTAGAGGTTAGAGAAAATCAATAGAAAGAGTAATAACCTATTAAAAAATTCTAGAAGAAATTTGCTTCCAAAACAAAATAGGTTGGTTAATGTAAAAACCTGCTGGCACGGTTAATCCTCCTCCTAAACCACGGTCTTTCCATTTTTGGGGACCATTTTTCTTTCTCTTGAGGCAGACTTGCTTACAAGTTTTCGTTGTTCAGCCAGCACCTCTTTAAAGGTTTTTGGACCAGCCTTACTGGCTTGAAATGTAATATATCTTATACTTGCATTTTCCTCTAGTTTTGTCTACATAAGCCTCAGGGGGAAAATGCTTATATATCCTCCTGACCTTTTAATAAATTATTGTGGGCCTTAGAAACACATTTTTCTCTGCACCTAGTCATCCTATCTTATGTATTGAGATGTTGGGTTGTGAATAAATTCTCTTTGTGTATGTTATCTGAGACACCTGCCAACATGTAGGAGTGGTCGGGCCATGACAGCAATGGTGTGTTTTAAGGGACTGATTCATATAGCCTGAGAAATGTCAGTCTACAAATACAAAGCCTGATTATTCCAAGGTGTGTGTAGATTAAATCTTCACATTGATGTAGAGCTTTATAATTGGCTAACCAGTATCATATTCAGTGTAACATTTAACATGACTGATTGTAACTCTTCCTCCCTAGTAGTTAGGTAGTTAGGATCCCATACCCATTCTGGCCACTAGTATCTTTCATCTCTCCTGTTTTTCCCTCCTTCTCTTCCTTTCTTGTGCACGACACAAATATGCTTATATTACAAATGCAAACTATATTTTAAAATGTAGTCTATATCCTCAGTGGCCTACAAGATTGTTTAGGATGTAAACATGATATGTAACAAACAAGGCTTATACCAGACACTATCTGATAAGACCTATGAGAGCCATAAGGACCAAGTGCCACTAAGTCCATAAACACACAGAGGTTAGCAAGATTATTTCTGTTGGTGAAAGGAGACTCATGCAAAGTAGGCAGGATTTGAGCTAGGTTTTCAAAATGAGTAGGGTCGTTATATTTTCAATAGATGAAATGTGAGAAAGACTATGTTAAAGGTAAGCAATGATTGACTAGCATCTGGGCAGATTGACAGGAAGAAAAAATGAAACTCCTGGGAAAGCATGGCAAGCAAAGAAGAAGAGTGTGGGAAGGAGAGACTGCAGGACAGGTGGCCAATGGTCTGTACTGACACATGTATGAAGAGAGCTGGGGGAGTCCTGGGGGAATATCTGTGTGTCCTATCACCAGCCTTGGTGTGGACTCTATGCTTCTATAAGTGAAGCTTAAGCCTGGCCTTTTTTTTTTTTTTCTTAAGATTTTATTTATTTATTTGACAGAGAGAGAGAGAGCACAGGCAGGGGGAGCTGCAGGGGGAGAGGGAGAAGCAGGCTCCCCACTGAGCAGGGAGCCCGGTGTGGGACTTGATCCCAGGGCCCTGAGATTGTGACCTGAGCCAAAGGCAGACCCTTAATCGACTGAGCCACCCAGATCACCCCTCCCCCTTTTTAAAGCAATTATAATTCATCCTCAGGCCTTTCTCTCAAAAATCACTCCCAAGCTAGATGTTATCTACACTGGAATTGTATAATTATTTGTGAATATCTGAAATCAGAATTTCACATTTTTCTTACTTTTATTTCTAATACGTTTCATCTATTTGTTTTTGGCTCTTCATTCTAGGCCTGGAAATCATCTTGGATGTAGATTCTGTTACCTAGCATTATCAGCTATCCCTACCATCTTGATTTTATGAGACTTTCTTCCAGGCTAACATTAATTGATGTGTCAACACCCTTTGGTGTCAACACCACTGTTATTACATCAAATACAAACATGTCTAACAACACTTTATTCAGCCTTCACCTCTCCATCAAGTCAAACACTTCGAAGGAATCACACTGCTTAAGCTCTTCTGATTTACATGCCTACTGACCCCATCAAAAATATCAAGTCATTTGGTTGGATGCATTCTTTATTCCTTTTTAAGTATAATTAAGCTGTCAATAAATTGACTATTCCATAATAGTTTTTCAGGTATCTGAATCAAATATACTAGGTTAGAACCCTAAAATTCATCTTGTTATTTCTTATATAAAATTAGCCCACTTGTCTATCTCCAGTGTTCTGGTACCTCTCTTTGTTCAGCATGATTCTTCAGATATTACTCAAAGTGGTCAGTTTAAGATTTCCAGAGGGGGATTATATCCAATAGCTCAATAAAATGTCCCCAAGTAAAGGATTTTCAGGTATCTAAGAACATGAAAGAGGACTATGACCACAGCAGGGGTCTTGAAGTTCTACCTCTCTGTGCTTACCTTCCCTATAGAAAACCCTCATGGCACAGGTAAGGCGCGGAGCTCTATGCCCGGGCATTCCTTCAGCTTGTTACTCAGGGGACCGGGGAAAGGAATAGTTATTGGAGGAGTCACACCCTGGTAGGAATTTTTCAATACATTCGGTAACTATTTTCATAATGGCCTAAAAGAAGAGGAGTCTGGAATCAATTTGTAACTCTTTTTCATGCCTTCCCACTCTGCTTACTTTTTTGATGGATAGTTTTATGGTAACTACTAACAGAAGATTTGTCCTGGTCAGGCAAGCTCTGCTCCAGGTCACTGCTCCCTGGAGAGTGTGTGCCTGTGGAGAAGTCACTTAAGTAACGTCTCTGGGTATCAAGTGTACTAACTGTGAAATTGGGATCCCCCTGGCATTAGCAACTGTACCATCCAGTAAGTAGGTGTGCCGAGTTTGTGATAAGAATAGCTTTACCTATGTGGTAATTGTGTTTCATGATTAATATCACTTCAACTCAATCCAGGGCCACACTCCTTCTTTGCACTCCTTTCCAGCTTATTGCCAACTTCTTGTATCCATACTTAAGGTTTGTAAAATTTCTTTGGGACTTTCATCCTTTGTATACTCTAAGTTCTAGTTAAATTACATTCTCCATCACTGGGAGAAGCTGAAGGAATTTATGAAAACACACCTATATGGCAATTCTTCTATACCCAAATAATGAGATCATTTTAATTTTTTCTCCAGTTAAATGCCTATTCTCTTTTGTCCAGCTCTTCTGCACGCTCTTAAAGTGGCTTTTCTTGGTGTGTGTCCTCTTTTGTTTAACCACCCGGAAATTGAAGTGCTTCAGGCCTTTTCATTCTTGCATAAAACCTTGGCTGCTTTTTCTTCCCAATATTTGGAAAAGTCAAGGTATCATGTGAGCTGCCAAGCACACTGGGGTGGGATTTGGAAAAGATCCAGGGCCATATTAGTTCTCTCCACTCCTTTCCAGCTCATTGCAAACCTCTTGTGTCAGTCTCCTAAGGTTTGTAAAAGTTCTGTAGGACTTTCATCCTTTGCACACTTGCCCTCCTACCCCCAAAGAACTGAATTCCAAAATTACCCACTAACATGGATTCAGATTAACAATAGACCAACTGGCTGGGAAGCATTTGGAAATAACCACTTTCCTGGTGGGAGCATTGGAGTAAGAGAAACTTGTTCAGACCTCAGACTTATCCTGATTGGCTGTTAGGTGAATGGCTGAGACCTATTTCCCCCTTTTGATTTAATGGGAACAGGTCAAAGGGCCTTTGAAAAGTATGCAACACTTCCAGTTTAAAATAGATCTTGGAAGACATTGAAAGAAGAAGGAAGAATGTGGAAATGCAATGGGACAGGGTTCTTTGATCCTAAACCCAGTCAGAATTTTAATTAGCAGTACATGTAAGACCAAAGAGAAGGACCTCCCATACAGCGGGCCAAGTGAAATGGAAGTTCCAAGAAATGATTGAGTTGTCCTATTTCCGACTGAATCCATCATGAAGGCCTGGGAGATTCTGAATGAGGAATCTTCCTTGTCTCCATGTATTTTGAATAAGTAAAATTGTTGGTAATTTAGAAGGTGTCTCTAAAACAGAACGAGAATATTACCTATGAATTATATACTATATGTTACATATATATACATATAGCATAATGGGAAGAATTTACTACCCTTTTCCCCTTCCCTCCTTCTTCTCCCCAATTCCCTCTCAAGAGTTCTGAAGACTATCCCTGGTGAGGATTACTACGATGAAGAGCAACTTTAGGAAAGAATGTAAGGACCTTCCAAAATTTGGAAGTTGAGGCAAGAGGAAGAACTAGCAAAGAAGCTTTTAGCAGCAGCCATAAGGTAGAAGGAAAATGGAGAATGGGATACGGCCTAAGGTAAGAGACGAAAACATCTTCGGTGGTAATTGCTGTCAAAACTGTCGAGAAGTTGAGTAAGATGAAGTCAGAAAAGTAACCACTATGTTCGAGAAGAGGGAGGCCATTGCTGAACTTGACAAGAGTAATTTCTGTGAATAGTGGAGTGAAAACTCCATGTGCCAGAATTAACATAAAAAAGTTGAGTTATTCTAAAAATAGGCATATTTTTGTTTGTGATGATGAGAAATTTAGGGGAAAAAATCTGATGTGGCCTCCAAGTCCTTTTCATACCAGGGGACAGGATCTCTGGCCCCCATTTCCAACTACCTGCCCCTGTGGGACTTAGCTATCAAGGAGCATCACCAAATCCTGGGTCAAAACTCTGAGATGTTTTTAGGAGACGAGGTGATATAGATTAAGGTAATTTGGAGCAGGAATTTACTTTCAGGGGGGTGAGATTCTGTCTTACACACAAGGCTGGGGTTTATGGGAGGATATGGGAGGGAATTCCCACTAAGACAATATACTATAATTCCTTTTCTGATCTGTCCCAATTCCTTTTGTCATTCCTTTTTTCCTTTCAAAAAAAAAAACAAAACATTTTGGACCACCCATTAGTGATCAACATTAGAGATGGTGGGAAGTGAAGCAGTACATAAAACTGCCAAAGTCCCTGCCTTAATTAGTCATCATATTCAAATAAAGATATCTATGTATATCCATATCTTGATGCAAATGAAGACACAGTATGCTAAAGGAGAAGGGAAGTCCTGCTTAAGGCACTGTAGTAGTAGTTTTCAACCTTGGATGCACATTATAATCATTTGAGTGCTTAGGCCTCTCTCTGATAGACTGAATCATTCTGTCTGGGTGTGAGACCCAGGTATCAGTAACAATCACCCCAGGTGAGTTCAGATTTCAATGTACTCCCAAAGTTGGGGACCGATGCATTGGAACAGTGGCTCTCCACATGTGCTCCCTGGGCTAGCAGCAACAGCAACACCTAGGAATTGTTGGAGATGCAAACTTGCCAGTCTCACCCTAGGCTTGTGGAATCAGGAATTCTGGGAATGGTGCCCAACAGTCTGTGTTACCAAAACCTCCAGGTCATCCTGATGTGGACTAAAGTTTGAGAACAGCTATATTAGAGAAATCAACTTTCCAAAGTCTACAGGAAGAGAGGCTGGGTACAGAAGTATCTGGAGACATAATTTTTTTTTAGGACATAAATATTTAACAACCAATCAATACAGTGTGGAGAATGTTCTATGGCCCAGTTCTATGAAAAGCAAGAGAGAAATATTCCTGCCTTCAAGGAATTTATAGTCCTAACTGGGAACATACAGAAAAATTAGAGATCAATAAGCCATATAGAATTATGTATAAATAATTACACATTTAAGTTTACACATTTATGAGTGGTTTTCTGGTAACATGGGTGATATTACAGAGACTATTTTAAAAACTTTAATATGGTTCTTAAACTTCAATCACAAGTTGACTGCATGACTATTCATAGTCACACTTTCTTTCCTACAGAGTTTCATAGACTTTCTTCCATTTTCTTCTAGCATTACTTGTTGGAAAACTCAGAGCCTAAAAGGAATTTTCCCCTTTGTAGGTGACTTTCTTTTCTCTGCTTGGATATTAGGAGAAAATGTTCATAATCATTACAACTTAACTGAAATTCAATAACCAGGATGTGTCTTGATGACTAATCTCTTTTCTGAATGAAGGTGTGCTGTTTTCACCTGCAAATTCAGTACTTCACTCATTTCAGAATAATTTTTGTATTGTATTGTATCTCTGATTTTTTAAAACACAACTGAATTATATGGGCTAGTCCTAGTCCTAGTCCTCTATAACTGTGAAGAGTTGCTAGAGGTATTTGGAGTGGAATATTATGATAGGCTGGAATTGGTTTCTCAGTTACGATACCAAAAGCACTAGCAATAAAAGAAAAAACAGATAAACTTGACCAAAGTTAAAAATTCCTGTGCTTCAAAGGACACCTTCATGAAAGTGAAAGACAACTCATAGAATGGAAGAGATATTTGTAAATGATATATATGATAAGGGTCTAGTATCCAGAATATATAAAGAACTCTTAAAATTCAACAATAAAAAGACAACACACTTTTAAGGATTTGATTAGACATTTTTTTTTTCAAAAAAGGCATATGTGAAAAGATACTCAACATAGTCACTAGGCAAATGAAAATCCAAACCACAGTGAGATACTATTTCACAGACACTATAATTTAAAAAGACAGACAAATAGCAAGTGTTGCAGAAGATGCAGAGATATTGGAATCCCTAACATTACTGGTGTGGTTGCAAAATGGTGCAGCCACTTTTGAAAACAGTCTGGCAGTTACTCAAAATTAAATATAGAGTTGCCATATGACCCAGCAATTCCACTCCTAGGTATATACTTAACAAAATTGAAAACATATGTACACATCAAAACTTGTACATGAATCTTTATATCAGCATTATACACAATTAGAAAAAAGTAGGAAAAACACAAATATCTATCAACTGATGACTGGATACACATGATGTGGTATAGCCATACAATGAAATGTTATTCAGCGATAAAAAAGAATGCTCCATAAGAAAGAATGCTGCAACATGGATGAATCTTGAAAATATTATGCTTCATGAATGAAATCAGACACAAAGGACATATATGATTTCATGCATATGAAATTTCCAGAATAAGCAAATCTATAGACATTAAATAGATCGTGGTTGCCTGGAAGAGGGTTGGGGTGGGGGGATGGGTATGGGGTTTCTTTCTGTGGTGAGTCAAGTGTTCAAAATTGATTGTGGTGATGATTGTGCACTTCTATGAATGTACTGAAAGCTATTGAAATGGGCAATTTCTATATTATGTAAATTTTATCTTTAAAAAGCTCGAGAGCTGTGAATTGTGTAAGATTGATGAATCACAGACCTATACCCCTGAAACAAATAATATATTATATGTTAATAAAAAAAGAGTTAAAAAAAAACTTAGTAGGTTTCTGTCCTATATGCTTTCAGTCAGTTCCATATGCCATTAACCACACTCAAAAGATATTTTAAGAATAATTCTCAAATTTACTTAATTCCTTTGCTTTCTTGCCTCTCTAGCTCCTCCCACCCCCTCTCAATCTCACTGTGGCTCTTGTGCTTTCTCTCCCTCTTTCATCCCTGGGGTTTGCCGCAATAACTGTGGAGGCCATACCTTCCATGTGTTCTTTGCCCCTAGTCATTTTACCAAATTGAAAGGTTTTATGGACCTTTGCTCTCAAAGTCTCTTTTAGTACCACCTGTTAATGCTTGGGATTCAGAAGTATTTGTTTTTTCCAGTCCTTTAAGGCTCTGAATTTCTGGACTTCCTGTGTTCACTTTTATATCTGCTTGTTGTATCGATGAATCATTCCTGAGACCATTTATTTCTTGACACACCTTGATGACTGGAGCCAATACAACCACACATAGCACCCACCTTCAGTTTTCCCACATCTTTCCCTCTAGCTTCAAGGTGTAGGCATTGGCCTGTCCCCTGTGTCATTACAGACAATAGCTCTCCCAAACACCTTGCTGCTGGGTAACATGAAGCTCTACCTCTCCTGCCTTCTATATTAGTTTCCTTGCCTGCTGTTCAATGCCATATATTTTAGATGTATGTCAGGGCTGGTATCCTCAGTCTATAGCGAGGTACCAGTGGGAATTTTTGAGTGGCAGGGAAAAGATCAGAATAGAGGTCTGTTGTTGTTTAAGATAACAGTAAACAAAGGTCAAACAGATTCCCAAGGAAGTAGAATTGTCTCTATTACTTAGCTCTATCTGTCTGCAGCAACCATTTTCATGGAGTTCACTTTGCAAGTGAAATAATGTAATGGAGACAACATCAGCTCTGGAAGAATCACTGGTGCTGAACACTGGTCAGAGTCAACCCAGATTTCAGTTTCTACCCTTTGCCTCTTGTCATGCTATGTAGTGTTTGGGTGGTTTTAATTATAAGTTTACAATGAGGAGCAATTAGGAAGCAAGTTGGCTGGAGAAAAGGAGAAGAAATGTTGTTGCTAGCATTTTCTTATTGGAAGAAAATAATTCTGGGACCTCAGGAGATCAAGATAAAGAAAGAGTGAGCATGTGAACATAAAATTTCTTTATGCTGTTTCAATTTAACAATGAGGGGGAAAAGGAGCAGAAAGAAGCCACGTGAGCATTTTCCTGTAGAGAGGGTGCAGTGATTTTGGTTCAGTGAAAGTGATAAAATTTTTTTTTTTTAAAGCAAAATTTCTTGGACATTTCCCCATGTTTAATCACAACCATAGTATGACTACACTACATTGATTTAACCAAACCCCTACTGTCAGACATTCTTATTGTCTTTTTTTAAAAAGTGAGTTTTGTCTTTAAAACTATTTTATTTTGAAAAAAAAAAGCAGAAATAGTGCAATCTTCTTCCATAACCCTAAAACTAGGTTCATCATTTCTTAATATTTTGCCCTATTTGTTTTATTGTTATCAATGTGACATTATTGAAAGAAGAGGTCATAGTAATTTTCCTCACTAGGCAACCACACTAACAATATGAGTCTACCAAACCACCAATCAGACAATTAATACTTAGTTTCAACTTTGTGTCAAGATTCTGAGGATACGAAAAGAAAATGAAATATGGTACCTCTTCCCAAGAAGCTTATAGTGTAGGTGGAGAGACATACTAACTTACATGAAGCCTGTGTTAAATAGGAAGAGACTGAAAGTAGTAGAAATTCATAGAAGCCTGAAATGATTCTAAAATTATTAGTTACAAGGAAACTTAGAACTTATCCTCTCCAACCTCCCTATTTTATGAATGAATCCTCTCTACATTATTTCTTGCTAGTGATCCTGAAGTCTTTGCTAAAATATTTTCAGTGGTGAAAACCCACTACCTTACAGTGGAGCTCATTCTATGTCAGCTCTGTGCCAGTGTTCTTCCTTACACTCAGCTAAAAAGGGGTTTGCTCTAACCTTCACCTCTTGGTTTCAGTTTAGCTCTAGTAAATGATACCCGGCTAATACCATCAGATATTCTTGGGTGGAGTTGGAATGCAAAACGTGGAGCAAAGTATAGACTCAGCACCAGGAGGAATATGAGATGTTGCCCAATCCCCTTCAGCTCTAACCAGCTGGAAGTTCTGGGTTCTCTGTTACTTTCTGCACTTGGTTTTTAGCCTGAACACTGAACACTAGAGGACAAAGCCAAGGCTCTCCTGGAGAATGCTCTTGTGGTTGCTAAAGGCACTGATGCCATAAATTTCTGCACTGTATGAAACCAGATCTGCTAAACCAGCCCCATTTCCATGTTGCATTCCAGGTTGCTCCTCAGCTTCCACAGAAAGGATCAAAAGTTCTGTGTACTGCAGGGTAAGACCATCCTCCTCTTTGGCCTCTACATCTCACTTGGCAGGAGTCAAGGTAGAACCATAGGAATCAGCATTTCAGAATTTAGAATAGAGCCCTAAGAACCTATGGCTAAGACTGCTCTTTTTCTGGTCCCTATATCACCACTGTGGGATGAAGAGGTGGCTAGGACTCTGGGTTGTTACCACTCACTGCCTCTGTCACTCCCATCCTCATAGCCAAATGCTATCACTGACATGTGCCTAGACCACCAGGCTTTTCATCCCATCCACATAATCTCCACTGGAAGCCCAGGCTTCTGAGGTCACCACCACCATCCCACATGGCTTTATACATCCTTTTTTCTGACTCTTTCCTTCCCTCTCCAGCTCCTAAAACTAGAAATGGATTTACCATGATGCCAATGAAGTTTAGGTTTCAGGGCCCCTCACATTACATGTCCCTTCCTAGGCTAGGCTTTTTCTCCACCAGGGCAAGGGAAAGAAAGCCACAGTGACAGTCTGGTGTTGAAGGCCTGGAGTGCTGCCTGCCTGGGGGTCTCTATCTATGCCCTGGAGAGGGCCCTCACCACCTATACATGGAGACAATCTGCTCCTGCAGACATCTTGAATGTCCACACTCTACAAGAATAAAATGCATGTTATGTGGCTGATGGGACCCTTCCCAAATGAGCTACAAGGGCTGCAGTTTTTAGAGCACAGTTCCCTGAACAAGAGCCTCTGGATAAGAAACTGGAAGAAGTTTCAGTTGTAGCATTACCAACAAGGAAATTATTGAAATTGAAAGAAAAAACTATCAATTATTAAGAAAACACAAACTATCAATAATAAAGAACCCCCAAATTTCCATCAATCATGCTTGAAAAAAGACAAAATTATTTTGCTATTCCCTCTATAGAAAATATTACAAAATCACTGTCATATGAAAAGATAACTAAAGAGGATTCAGGCAATTGATAAAAGTGTGTCAAGCAGTTAATGCTACTAACAGTAATTTTTTTTGTTCTGGGTTTTATGGTGTTTACTTGTAATTTTGTATTCATTTTATATAAAGAGGGTTCTCCAAATTGTATAGCTTTGTCCTGACAAAACCTGTATTTATCCCAGAGTATTCCTTGAAGTTTTCAGCTACTGTCTCCTTATTCACGTCAACGCTATTCCAATCTTAAACTTGATTTTAATACCTATGGGTGTAATGTCTCTAATATCCTGGCCTCTCACTTCCTTGCTAGTCTCTTCTTCAAAGATAGTTTCCTTCACTCAACCTCAGTCACTCATTCCCTAGATGGCCCCTTCAGACCTTGTCATTATTGGTAAGGGCAACACCTCCATCGTCTCAGTTCAAGCACATCCCCCAACTTGACTCTCATCTTTGTGATGCATTTGCTTTCTGTCCAAGCTCCTACAAAGCTTGGACCTTACCCAGACCCCACTGACCCCACCACTTTCACTACCTCACACCACCTCACATACCCATGTTCCTCTTTATCCACTGTGAAGTCTGTGCTCCACCATTATAATCCATCCTTCACATAGACCCCCAAACTGCCCTCACCTTCTTTTTTTTTAATTCAGAATCATTTGGCTAAAGTCAGCTCAAGGCTAACATGCATCATGTAGCTCAAAGTAGCTGGAGAACATTCAACCATATTGGCAAGTCTCATTCAACTTTATGACTGCTCATGTCCAGTGGGCCCTTATGCTGCTGAACTGTTCCTTCACTCACTTGCTTTCTTCAACTCTTTCATAGCTTCTCTACTTTCCTCAAGCATCCAACACCTCTTCCTCCATCCTCACTCTCAGCTACTTTGCATTTCACAAAGAAAATAGTTTCTATATGCTCCCTCCAGCAATGTGTCTATTTGCCTGTGTCTACTCTTTTCTTGGATACCTTCTTTTGGTGACCATGGGTTACATTTTCCCTTCACTGACTGAATGCACAGAAATCCATCCTCTTTAATTTACTAGCAGATATCTCTCCAGCAATCTCTCTTCTGTCTCTGTACCTTTGATCTCCTCTCTTCACTGGATCATTCCTGGCAGTGTACAAACTTTTTGATTTATATCTTCCAGCCTGTCATTTTTAAGTTTGCCTCTACAGAAAATCTCCCCCCAAATTGTCTATATTTGCTGTGAATCTTCTCCTCTTATGATCTTTCAAATCCACTCTAGTCAAGCATTTTATACTGTACTTACTAAGGTCACCAGAGACAAATGTTGCTAATCTAGCAGTCAAATCTAAGACTTTATCATACTTCTATGGTGAGCGACATTTGACAAAGTCAATCATTCCTTCTTCATTGAAACATTTGCTTTGCTAAGCTTCCAGAAGATGACATTTCCTTGGTTTCCTCTAATTTCACATGCTTCTCCTTCTCAGTCTCCTGTGCTAGTCTTTATCATCTCTCTGATCTCTAATTCAAGTTTCTCCTGAGCTAAATGTTTGGATCGTTTTTCTTGTGTAAATATGCTTACATCTTGAATTTCTCACTCAGTATTGTAGCTTTGAATATCATTTGATAGCCTAAAAGCTCTCCAAATTTATGTCTCTAGCTCAGATCCTTCTCTTAGAATCCAGATTCAGATATCCTGCCATGTCTTTGACATCTCCACTTGGATATATAATAAGCACTTAAAATATACCAACTCTAAAAGCAAAGCAAATTTCTGATCATGTCAGTAAGTTGCAAATTTGTCCTAGTTTTGCATACCAGCATCCTTAGAGTCTTTTTTTTTTTTTTTAACTTTTCTCTTTATCTTATACTTCACATCAAATCCATGAATAAATCATGTTGGCTCTACCTTTAAAACATATCCTAAATCATAGCTCTCACCTTCTCACCATGCTCTTTCATTTGAGGGCTTGAAGTAGCTTCCTAACTTACTTTCTTGCTTATGTTCTTCCAACCCCTGCTCCTATATCCTCCACTGCTCACCATGGTGCTTTCTCAATAGAGTAGCCAGACTCACTCTTTAAATTTGTAAATCAAATTATGTTTCTTGTTGGCTCAAAACCTTCCAAGGCTTCCTATCTCTCAAAAGGAAAGTTTAAGTGTCTGACAGTGCCCTATACAAATTGGCATCTTATTGCCTCTCTGACCTTCTCTTACCATTCCACCACTCACTCATTTGGCTCCACCTTGGCTTCCTTGTCCTTCAAACATTCCAGGCACACCACTGCCTTGGGACCTTTGCACTTGTGTGTCCTCTGTCTGGAACTCTCTTCTTCCAGACAGCCTCATATCTCATTCTCTCCTCTCCATCAAATCTTTGCTCAAATGTCACTTGCCTGATCACCCTTTCTAAAATTGCAAACTTCTTGCACTAGAACTCCCTACTTTCCTTTTTCCTGTAGTAATTTTCATCACTTACACACTATTTTTGTACTTATTTTGTTTATTGCCCCCACTAGAATGTGGGCTATAGTTTTGTTTAATACTATATGTCCAATGCCTAGAGGAGTGCCTGCTACATATTAGGCACTCAAAAAATAATTTTTGAATAATTGTGTAAATGATAGATTTGTGCTAAAGGGAAGAGATCAGCAAAAATGAGAGGGTAAGCAAAAAAAGCTTTGTGTTAGCTGAAGCTGCAGATTCCATGACTGGGAGCAGAAAGGACAGAGAAAGAAAAGTTGGTTGTGGCAGAAGGAGGAGAAGGAATACAGACAGGGAATAGCTGTGCCATCTGAATAGTCCACCCACTACAGGAGGAACAAGCATTTGCACTCTGGGGAGGGACACTTCTGGACACATTGGGGAGTCAGGGAAGCTAATGTTAAGCCACAGAGCAATTCTGTATTTTGAATGACATTTTAGTGTCTGTGACTTCTGAGGTTTCTTTTTGTCTCTTTTATTTTCTTACATATGTTGTATTTGATAATACAAAAGATGCATTATTTACCCCCCAAAGAATTATAACAGTGCCTACGTTATGAATGGAATGTTAAAAATTGAAGATATAAAATAATGGATTGGCCTAAAGGCAGAAGGAAGTTCATATCACCCCACTGTCTCTACTTAACAGTATACATAACTCACATCAAAATAATTTCTTAAATTACTTAATTACTCTGTTAACTCTGATAAACACTTATGCACATTATGAATGAAAAGTGTACCTAGAAAGGTTAGGGAAATGTTGATAGAAAGTCTAATCTGTAAGTCTACTATTGGTAAAGAGTGCACGAAGGACAGTGGCCATGCTGTGACCTCCTAGTGGTGGGTGGGATGATATCACAAAGTAACTTAGTCAAGACTGGGGTTTCACATCCTTTTTTTTTTTTTTTTGAAGAAAAGTAGCAAAGCACTTTGTCATAGGTAGAATTTTGGTTATTCCTTTCACATTTTAGTTTTATATTTACTGGTACCATAACCCATGGCTCAAAATCAATGGAGACATTGCTACAGTATTAGGTAGATGCTCCCTATTAATGATTTAGTAAAATAAATTAGGGAAAATTTGGTTACTGGCATTTGTTACTGAAACCTGAATAAATCATGAGGATTCCAGAAATCAAGAAGAGAGGGGAGAAGCTGGTAGATGTAACAATATAACAAGAACAAACAAAACAATCTCCACAGTGGCCACATCCACAACATCTTATAAACTTGAATATTAGATAAAAGAAACTCAGAGAATTTAGTAACTATTGAAATGAAAATGTACCAACTATTAGTAACAATATACAGAGGGATTAACTCTTTTGTTGCTACAGACTAATGAGGAGAATTGAGTTATATTGAGCACAAAATATACCCAGTCCACAGTAAATTAAAATCATCAACTTAAATACATTACAATGCTAGGAGAAAAGCTAAGTTTTGTCTTTCATAGATCAGATATACGGCCAAAGTTCTTTTGATATTTATTGTGCAAACCAAAAGAAAAAAAGAAAGATGTGGACTCTTTTAAAACGTACAATATGTGCTTGTTAAAACTTTTGGACATGAGAAGGAACACCACAGAGTTGTGTTAGCATGTGCCAATTTCATGAAAGGCCATTTATAATAGTAAATATTGTATCAAAAGAAAAACTCTCAAATGAAATTTATATGTGTGTCCATGCAAATGGTGGATGAACAAGGATGGAATAAAATTGTTAATAGACAGAGACAGGTCCAGGCAACCTGTTGGGCTTTTTAAAATCTCAGCTTTATTAGTCTGTGCCAAGTGTTTGGAGGATACACTTATTTAGCTGTTAATTCTGAACAGACTAAGGCCAGTCATAAGCTTCAGATGTGAGTGTCCTTATGTGATTTAAAGGATTCAGGAAGAAGGAGTGGAACAGGTGGGTACAAGCCAGGGCTTCTGAAGTAACCCTGACAGGAGGAAGGAAGTGGCCCTCTTTGACAAGCGTGTGAATGAATTAAGACATCGTGGAATGCTGAATATCAAGAGGTAGTGGTAAAATCCCTTAAACATATGGAATTAGCAATGTCTCCACCTCTATGGACAATGATTATTGTTTGAAGATAGTGATGGTTCAGTATCCAGTAGAGAGAAACCAATGATGATGAAAGAGAATTATCTAGATTCTAGCAGTAAGAACGGATTTCCAGGAGGGTGGTTTCCCTGCTTTTGAAGATGAGGGTTTTCTAGTCTTTGAGGATGAAGATTGAAACTTTTGGTACTTTTTTTTTTCACACTTAATCTGCTTATTACATATATACAAATGATAGTTATTTAAATATAAGTTTCTATTATAATACATTATTTATTATTCCATTTTCCTATTTGTGTTAATGTTAAGGCTAGATTTGTTTTCAGTCATACAGAAGTGTGACTTATTTTCTTCAAAATTATTTTTCTTTTCTTTTTTTTTAAGAATAAAATTTAGTTTTTATTCAGTTTCATAACAAAATGACTGTTCACAAACATGGGTATTTTCACACAAAGGCAAAATCTTGGCACAGTAGTCTTCAAAATTATTTTTCTATATTTTTGTAACTTTAATGATTTGTCTATATATACTAAAACATTATCATTCAGAGTTTTATTTTGCTGCTTGTTTATATAAGTTTTTACTGCTATATTTGCCTTTTATTTCTATTTAGAAGTCAATCAAAGTTATTTTATAATGTGGCTTGCTTTTTAGTCCCTATAATTCACTAGAATACACTAATTTGCTCTTGCAGTGCCCCTGTATAGTATGAAAATTAATTTTCTAGCAAATATGCTCTGTATTGTCACCTAGCATATGTCCATTTTAATCACTATACATTTTCTTTAGCATTGTGATTTAATATTTTCCTTTCAGAATTAATAGGTTATATTATATATCCAGAACTTTAAAATCACTTTAATTTTTTTCAAAAAATTTTCTTAAAAAATTGAGATGCATCTTATATATCTGTACATTTTATATGAAAGTAAATATGATGTTTATAGCAAGCAATTAATAGCTAGGTAATCTAAGAGTATCAATTTTCCTGCAACCTAAAATTGTCCAATTAACACAAGCATATGCACATTGAATTGTATTTATTGTAATGTAATTTTAATCTTGATATAGTTGGTTTGACAATAAAATATTGGTAATAGAGAATTTGAAGACTTATGGACATTTTGCATCTATTATAGATATTGTAGAAAACCAAAATATTAATTCAGTAGCAAACATTACTTTGTCATTTATGAATTCTTCTTTCTTTTTTCCAGGAAAGAAATATTCAATTTATTAACAAATTTAGGGATTAGAAAAATAAAATGCATGTCTGATTTCAAATTTTCTAAGTAAGTTTGTCAAAATTTCTCAGGAAATGTTAAATTTTTTGTCTTGCTATTTTGTGTTTAATGTTTTTAAATTTTAAAAATACAAATACTGAAAATAATGTAACAAAAACTCAGATGTTCACCTTTCAAGAATGCTAATGTTAAATTATTTGTTTCAGTTCATTCTTTATATGAAATAAATAAAGCATAGGGGCACCTGGGTGGCTCAGTTGGTGAAGTATATATCTTGGGCTCAGGTCATGATCCCAGAGTCCTAGGATTGAGCCCCACATCAGGCTTCCTGCTTGGCAGGGAGTCTGCTTCTCCCTCTGCCCCTCACCCTGCTCATGCTCTGTCTCTCTCTCAAATAAATAAATAAATAAATAAATAAATAAATAAATAAGTGTATAGGTAAGGTCAAAGTCTCTTTTGTATCCCTTCTCGACTAACTTTATAACTGGAGAAGAAAAATGATGGATGGAGAACCTATCTGCTGTTTGCTTCTCCTGCTCCCAAGTGGAAGCATTGAAGGCACTGTAGAATTTGGTTGTTAGAAACTGCACTTGTGTCATCTCCACGTTGATTTTTCAGACTTTTGTGGGGAAAAAACCCACAAAAACCACAACAGCCAAAAAGAGATAAATGAGGGTTGGGGCGATCTAAAACCCAGAGATGCTTCAACTTTGGAGTCTACATAATTTGGATCCAGACCATTTTTGCCTCTCACTCTCTCCTTTTAGGTTTATTCAAGAGCCTCCCATAGTCCCAGGTGGATTTCAGAGAGCACTGGGCTTGAAATGCTATTTATCAGAATCATAGGATTTGCAAATTCAAGGCATGGGATTAGATGGCAAATCATCTTCATTTTACAGTTGAGGAAACGAAGGTGCAGACAGTAGAAGAAACGTCTTCAGGACACATGGCTAATTGGTGAATGAGTAAAGCCTGAGTCCATATGACCCCTTTTCCTTCTCCCAATTAATTCAGCTGTTTTCTAATCAATTTGAACCAGAGCCAGCAATTTTAAAATTCAGGAAGTTTCAAGATCATATTTCTTATACCAGATTTAGAATGGAGGGAAAACTGAAGAACTGCCTTAATTTGTCTATTGTCTAGTAGGACTTAAGTTCTTTTTTTAAAAAATATTTTATTTATTTATTTTAGAGAGAAAGAGCATGGGGGGAGGAGCAGAGGGAGAGGGACAAGCAGATTCCATGCTGAGTGTGAAGTGTGACGAGGGGCTGGATCCCAGGAGAGATCACTACCTGAGCCAAAATTAAGAGTCAGTCGCTTAATCGCTGAGCCACCCAGGAACTCCTAATAGGACTTAAGTTCTAAAAGAAGTTGCGTAAAACAGCAGGAAGAAATCCTTGGATATAAAATATCTTTTTCCAAGTGAATATTGTGTGATTAAATGGTTAACAGAGCCAAACTTCCCAGATGTCATGGACAGCCTTCAAAATACTCTTGGGGATGAAAACAGCATTGGCTGAATACCCAATGATAGAAAAACAGTTCGTGCTGCTTGCTAATTCTAGAATGTCCCTATGCCCACGGAGATGTCTTTTATGTAGGTCTTGTAAGAGAATACTATGTGTGTCTTCATGCATTTTTCATCAACTTTTCTTATCATTAATGTAGCCTTAAAGACTGGTCCTCATGGGCAGAAGAGAAGAGCGGCTCTGTCAGGAGGGTCACATGACTTAGCTCATTTACTCTTCACAATAGCCTGAAAGTGCATATTATTTAGCAGATTCATAAGAATTTTAGAGACAACAGCCCAAAGAGAGACTTCCTTCAACATTCAAAATGACTCCTACTCAACTTAATAGGTTGTACGTAGGGCATATTCTCCACCATCTGGAATTTTGGTTTCTGTGCTATAGATTTGAACATAGTTTATGCTAGTAATCCATTTGGGTACTTCCTCCAAGTTTACCATTTGATAATGTGTTATAGTTACAATACATAAGCTCAGAATAAGAACTGGCACAGTTACATACAACTCAAGGGTGACCTTGAGTTTGTTGTATAATTGCTTATCTGTAAAATGGGCGCAATGACATGCTTATTATGGTGAAAATTAGAATGGGAGCTATTATTGCTATTATGCATACAGTAATACAAAGCAGGCATGGAAAGATGTACAGCTGTGTGGTGGAAACCCATGCGTGGACTATAAATCCCCAGATCCATTGAGTCTTTGCCTAAGTCTACAAAATTGTACTGTTTGTTCTTCACTTTCCGTGTTTGCTTGTTTCCTACAAATTGGACCTATTGAGGAGATCTATTTTTCCTTTAGGTTTTGCACTGTTTCCTTGAGAATTACACTATTGCCAAAATACTGTCATGCTGTTCTTAACTTACCTTGTAATGTTTTGTCATTCTGTGTGGCTCAGAATGGATGAGCTGACTTTTGTTAACTGAGGGCTAGCGTGGAAGTTTCAGATCATTGCAGCTTCTCTCAGCAAGGTAGCCACAACCAGAAAGACTGAGGTTATGAAGAAATCAATCACAACTTTGCTTGAGGCAACCAGATATATGGCAGTATTTGAAACATTGATTTAAGCAACAGGCTTTCTTTGGAAATAAGACAAATCCTTAAAATTCTTGACAGGGCTTGTTTTCATCTTTAGAAGGAAATGGGTTGCTATGTTAATGAGCAATGGACCCACTTATTTTCTTGGATAGGAAAATAAATTATAAGAAAATCTATTCATTTTCCTTCACTGCAATAAATTTATCTCTTCATTTCTTCACTAAGGGAAAAAAAATCACAGTAATAATTCAACATAATGGCAATCCAAAAAGTATTTATATTTGCTTTGGGATTTGTTTTTGGTCTTACATTTTATATGTGCCTGAAGTTCTGTCTGAAATTTCACTTTTTATGAAATAAAGAAGTCCCTCTTCTCCCCCATAAAGCTGGAGAAGAACAGGACAGGCTTAGAAGCTGTTCAACTTCTCTGTCAGCCTCGGTCCAGATGCTCCCTGGCCCCTCAGCCAACTCTGAAATAGACAACATCTTCTTTCAGACTGAAGCTAGCCAAGCAGAACTCCCTGTTCTCCCTCTCTTCTCTCTCAAACATCCCACCTCCACTTCAGAGGGAAGGAGGAAGAATAAACAGACTGAGATGCAAACAAAGGGCTAATGTAAACAGGAATGATGCTGTGACTAAAAACTGAAAAGCAAGATTTGCTCCAGGTATTTTGTGATAGATGTAGTAGATGTGTCACAGGACTATTGGCTATTGGAAACTTACATTTCATTTTCTGACCACTCCATCGCTATTTGAGGATCCCTATGGGGCATTTTAGTACTCCACGAAAGCTTTAACGAGCTCCAACACGTGTATAATAAACGTTAGCTCTGACATTCAATTTTGACTCAGCTTTTAAAATGGCATTAAATGTAACAAATGCAATTTATTTTCCAACTCAGTTTTTTGTATTTTATTTGTAAGTTTTACCACTGAAAATGAGGTTTTCTTAGATCATAGAATCTAGGAATTAACAAGCAGTTTGAAAGATTTTTGTGGGTAACATTTACTAAAATATTTTCCTTATTATTCATATTCTATTTTTCATTCATAGACTTTTTAATAGAAATAATTTATTAAACATATTTCATCAGAATTTATTTTAGAATATCTTAAGATCCTGTCATCTGGCTCTATGTTGCTTAGAAAAAAATTATTTTCTTTTAAAATGGTATTTATAAACTATTTTGATACTTTTAACAAAGTTTAAATGAGTTAATTGTATTATTTTTCATACATGTATATAAATACATACATACATATAATTCTTTGTCATATATGTAGAAAGCATTTAGTGTTCAAAATCAGCGTAAGTTTGTAAGTGCACCTATGATCTGGAATTTGTAGGAAAAGTTATGATAAGTTTCTAGTTTAAATCCAATAACCGTACTTTTTCACAAATACGTAGTGAATTTGGTTAGATGCCCACTTAATGCTGAAAGTTGCAGCATGATTTTTGTGATAGTGACTTCATTTCTATTCCTTGACTTGGCCAGCTCTGTTGAATAGGGGAAGAGAGAGCACTGCGGTGGGGCTGTGAGGAGGGAGGCTGAGATGACTCTGATAGTGAGTTTAGATGACTGCATGTCTAATTTTAGGAGACAGTGGTTAAATCTGCTGGAGAAGGACATCTTAATGGGAACAACTGCATCACACTCACACACACCAGCTCTGAGGAGTTTTCTTTCTTAGAGATCCTTTCTACCTTCCTTCCCACATTATTTATCTGTTAAGGGGGAGGCAGGGAAGAAAAGTTTCCTATTCTTCCTCTAGCTGAGCATTTCCCAATGAACCTTAGATATTGTCTGGCCCCAATCCCCAATCCTCTGGTATTAGAGATAGTAAAGAGTAACAGAATAAAACTTTGGATAATAGCCGACATTTTAAGTTCTCTTTGATTTTTTGACAAAGTAAATGTAAAGAATCCAACACTGCAGAAATAAAGGTCACCTACAATTAAATGTGAAAAAACCTTTGAGGGTAATAATAATTTTGTCAGGATATTAGAAAAATAGATTTCTTAATAGGCATAATGGCATAGAGGGCTTTTTATCTATATAAGTATAAGATGAATTTAAAATGTTCATGGAAGGTTTTTACAAAATATCACATTCACACATTTCATCAGTTCACAACAAAATGCAAAAATGTCTGTTGTATAAAATAAAAGATTTAATCGTAATAACCATGTTAGAAATCTCCCCAGTTGCCCCTGGGAACACTGCCTCCCAGACTGGAGATGTGCCTGTTACTGCCATCTGTTTCAATGTCCCCATTTGGATGCTTCTGGTGATGGATTCCTGTCCAAGACATAGAAGCAGGTAACAAATCCAGACTGGTAAGAAATGGAAGCCCTAATAACTATAAAACCCCAACACAGAAACAAAAGCCTTTCGCTGTGTCTGGCAGTCCTCATTACCTTGTCAGAGTCAGGATGCGGCTCCAGGTTTCCTGCTGTAATGAAATTATATGGGGCTATCACTGGAGAACACGGCCACCACAGAGGACGAGGCAGGGCTCAGGCATGCACGTTTTAGTCAGGTGTCCCTGCCCAAGAAGTCTGTCTCCTGTCAACTTGTCTTACCCAAAGCCTCTACCCTACTGATTTCTAACATCTCCATTGCTTTAAGAAAAGGCACTTGGAGACTGCTCTTAATTTGTCTGCTTTTGTCACCAACAGTCTTTTGTCTTTTTTCTCTAACCTCTGCATGATGGGAGCTGAAGAGCAGAGGGATCAGATTTCAGTTGAACATGTGTTTCACTGTACTGAAATGTGCACTGCTTAATAGAGTAAACACCAGTATCTCTGAGGGCCAGGAGATGAATTCAGTGATCAGTATCAAAGAGTGCTGGAGCTGTAAACAGTAACTGGCTATTTTCTGAGAAAAGGTAGAGCTCCTTTAAGACAAAGTCTTCCATTCTCAAGGAAGACTAGAGATCACCTTCTAGCATCAACAAGGCCAAGAGAATAAATCATTCTCTAATTTTTTTTTCTTTTCTTTGCATAGGAAAGATGGGTTGAACTAGCCTCTTATAAAATGTAAAACAAACAAACTTAAAAAACGCTTTGCTGCCATTTTAAGTTTCTCTTTGATTTTTTGACAAAGTAAAGGTGAAAGATCCTATAGTGCAAAAATAAAGGTCACCTACAATTAAATAAATGTTAGAAGAAACCCGACAAGAAATGAGGAACATTAATATTCTTTGTATGGGTTTGAAATATATGAGAAATTAAGACTGTTTTATTTAAAAATCAATAGCTTGGATCAATCTTGCAGGCAATGATATATAATAAAGAGGGAGAGGAAAATCTACCCAGCATTGCTTTTGTTATTAAACTGTGTAAACTTTACCATTCTAAAGAGGCAACTGCAGTAGTGAATATAAAAACATACTTTAAATATGGCAATAATAATCGATGTAAACACGTTCCCCTCATCCAGTTTTTCTTTTACTCATAAGTCCTGCTGATAATCCTGAAAATGATATATTCTCCTTTGTAATGATGGATGAAGACCAACTGTCCTCTCCCTTCCTTCTCACTCCTAATAGATGATGAGATTCCTATGTTCAAAGCCCTGTGATGGGTTTCCTGAGCCTGATCATGCTTTGTTAACCTTCAGAAACCAAAGCTCTTTATCTAAACGCAGATTTAATGCAACATTCCTTTCTTCATTGTACTTTGTGTATGTATAAAATGTCCCAAAAGACATAATTTATTTTCCATATCTTCTTTATACATTTCCTTTTAAAATATTTTATTAAAAAGTTAAATGCAGTAACCCAATTTGCATTCTTTAACTCAAAATGTTTATTTATTTACACATAAACTAATTACAAAAATTTTTTGCCCTATGTGATACATGGATATGTTTTGAAATCTCCAGAAAAGAGAATAAAGTACTTCCTGTAAACTTACCCAGGACATATAAATAATAGCAAAATAACTGAAAGTCTAATACAATATATTCATTCATCTGTCCCAAATGAAATTTTTATGTTATTTCTCCTTTTTTTAAACCAGGAGAGAAATTTGCAGTAATGTATATTAAATCAAATATTCACTTCTGAAAATTTCTAAAACTTTCTGTACGGTTAGAGATAATGGTTTAAAAAATGACTAAATGCCTACTAAGAAGACTTTTAAACATAGATTTTGAAGCACTGGTCTCAGGTTTATGGCATTTTATTGACAATTTAAAAATAATTTTAATATTTGTGAAGTTGGAGCACTAAACTATTATATTATGAAGACCATAGAAAAATTTTTATGAATTTTATTTTCACCATCTCTCTATTTTAAATTAAAAAGAAAATAAAGGAAACTTAGGTTAGGGGAAATATTCAGTAAATGTTAAAATTTCAATTTGAAAGCCACATAAAAATTGAGTAATAATCAAAGAGCAATATGTATGTTAAATAACTCTACTAAAATCAATTTTCACATGTTTCTAAGACTTAGAGGGACTTTATTGTTATTTATACATGTTTTGAATTTTTATATTTATTTTTTTCATTTTTATTCCTCCTCACACATTGCTTTAATAAAGTCTTTATCACTTGTATGTTTTATTCTTTTAAACCGTCTTTCAGATTTTATGTTTTTGTTGGGATTGAAATGAAATTCTTTAGGATTAAGCATTTTCCTTGGGAAAAATAAAAAGTATTAGGAAGGCAACAATTTTGGACAACCTTTTGATTAGGACTAATTCAAAGATTTATAATTTCTAGGAAAAGATTAGGATACTTGAACCAGCAAAGAGATTCAAATTGTGTTTTATAATAATTAATAATTATGTTCTCTGTTGAGTATTTTAAGATTTAAGGAGAGGAAGAGTTCCAAGAGACTGATTTTGAAAATACATTATTACATTTGGCCAGCAGGGGTCACAAAAGAATACGCAATGATTTTGGAACAGGTTCTTTTTCTTAAGAACTCCGGTATGGCAAACATTGATCATGCTCTTGATGATAAAAATAAAACCACATTTTCAGAACTGGGAAAAGTGAAGTTTGAACTAGATTCACAAAGTCCCCTAGATTATTGAAAAAGAGAAACAATAGAGATTTGAAGAAATGCTTCTGGATATGGATTTTTTTTTTTTAGGTCTTTAGAAAATGACTTTAGTTATAAAGGACCATATATTGTTTGATTACATTTATATGAAATGTCTCAAATAGGCAATCTGTAGAGACAGGAGGAAGTAGATGGTTGCTTACTGCTGAGGTGTGTGGTGGAATGGAGGTTTGAGGGTGATGGCTCAGGGGAGTAGGGATTCTTCGGGGTAAAAGAACATTCTAAAATTGTGGTGATGGATTTACTACTCTGTGAATTTATTAAAAAACCATTGTGTTGTACACTTCAAATGAATGAATTATATGCTATAAAAACTATGTATCAATAAAGCTCTTGGCTTTAAACATACGGTACTTTCAAAATCTTAATGTGGAAAACTCCAAATTTATTTTCTAATGAATATTAATGGATTTTTGGATAATCAATTATAATATGAATTAATGATTTAAATTTCTGTCAGTGATTTCATTTCAAACAAATGTAGATTAATTTATGTTATTTCACGTGAACCCAAAATAGTTTATCAGGAGCCCTGGGAGAGAACAAGTCAGCCAGGAGAAACTCCCTGGAGAGAGGAGAGCAGAGCTTCAGGTTTTGAGCCTGTCTTTTGCATGAGCTCACTGGGTGGCTTTGGGTAATTTGCTTTGCCTTTCTGGATTTATTTTTCTTATTTGTAAAATGACTGGTTGAGTTTTATCCTTCAGGTGTCATTTTAGCTCTGCAGATGACATCGAATCTTAGTCCGTTTGCTCATTTGCGACTTAGTGGAAACTTAGAAGCTTGTCTGTTAATTTCCAGTAAACTCTGTATAACATTTATACATTATTTGAGTGAGGATGGAGAAACAATTTTATTGTCTAACATTTGCTAAGCCTGCTTTAGAAGCAGATGTTTGAACCTTGCTAAATTACTTGGATTTGGACGTCTGAATAAAACATTACTTATGTTTTAAAGTTTTAATAAAATTAGCTTTTTATTAAAAATACTTAATTAAAATTATAAGAATTTCCAAAACTGGAATTTTATGTGTAATAAATGATATAGCAGGCAGTCATATTCATATATATATTCAATAAATTATAGTCTAATTATGCCCTTTGACTTTTTAACTCAGCATTTTTAAATTTAGAGAAGTGGTGATATGTATTTTTCTGATATAGGAACATTTTCAGAGAAATGTGTTTTGAATCATAGAAAAAAATTCCAAATTGATTAACTTTTTATTCTGTATTTCTTTTTGAAGAAAGATCTCTTGTGGTTCACTCTTGAATTCTCTCATTTCACTGGATCTTTACACAGCCAGTAATTGTAACATACTAGCTTTTTTTTTTCTCTCTCTCTCTTAAGGATAATCCTTTAAAGACATGAGAACAAAAAGTTATTTGTCTGGCTCTCCCAAATATGTACAATCTCACAGTAATGTCTAGCTTTCCTAGCAAACTGGAGATAAGATGATAAAGTAGGTGAAGTATGCCCTGACAATTTTTACTTTGCCAGTTTTAACTCAGCTCCTCAAATTATTTCCTTTCTTTGTTTTATTGCTTACCAACAGCATCCAGAACGCAAAAAGAAGGTTGAAAACCACCAAAAGCATCAAAGTAGAAAAGGTACAAAGCCTTGAGGAAATAGCCTTCCTTGCTCATGTGTTTATTACATATGTGTTAGTTTGCTTTTCTTTAGCTCATACAGTCTGATGGTAGTGGCCATGTCTGTCTCATCTCTCTTGAGGCTTATTTCTTTGATGTTAAACATTTCAACTCTTTGAATGTGTAGAGCACCTCTCATTTATAGGGAGAATATAGAATCTTAGAACTGGCAAAGTACTTTGAAGCTACCTGGTCAATCTTCCATCCAATAAGACAAGTGCTTTTATTAAACTCATTCTGCATTAAGGATATGGCATTTTTTTTTTTTTTCTAGGAACAAGTGGCCACTACACTGCTTTAGAGCGATGAACTGCTTTTGTGTAATCATAGCTAGACCTCTCTCATAACACAGGGGTGACTCTCTAGTTGTCCAGTCTGCTCATCCAGTGCTCAGGGCGTTTAACTCTCCCACTGGAGTGTCCCACTACTTCAGAGCCAGACTATGGTGTCTTAGACTGGAGGAGAAGGTCACCACTGAAGACCCTTGTTGCCTGTCCAGGTACAAAACTGCTCATCTGAGCAGTGGTCTCCTATTTACATATAGTACTTATAGTATAATATATAATACTTATTAATAAGGCCAACCCTACTAGCATGTTAAATATATTTTCTTACTTTAGGATTATGAGCACAAATGCATTAGGCACTTGCTGCATGCAATTGCAGTATACTTTTATCAGGAAAAGTTGATTTAAGAAGTTTCTTTGTCACAATCAAAAAGCACTCATTTGCAATTAAAGGATCTATGATACTCTATGGTTAAAATTCAAAGAATATTGCTTAGATTTAAGTTCTATCCTCTGGTTGCTTATAATTTATACAGTAAGGAGATTTGGAATTATATTGTAATGATTCAGAGATGGCAAAATAACATTTTCTTTCTTTTTTCTTTTTTTTATTATGTTCAGTTAGCCAACATATAGTACATCATTAGTTTTTGATGTAGTGCTCAACGATTCATCAGTTGTGTATAACACCCAGAGCTCATCACAGTTGTGTATGATTAGTTAAATGTTTGTGTGAAAATCATGTTGGGTATTTATGTAAAAATCATCTTACCGATTTAAGCAGTCAAAGATGGTGATTGCATTCTTTTCTCTTTCTATTCTGCCTTCCAGGTTTTTTGAAGTGAATGGAGGCTAAATCATAGAATGAATGAATTAGTGACAGAATAAATGAATGAAAAGTTACACTGTATACATGCCTATATACGGGCAGACAGACATAAACAGCCTGCCTTTCTGATACCCATGCAATAGGAACTACAGGGGCACTTTTCCTTGACCCTGAAGTAGACCAAGAAGCTCAACACATGGAACCTAATGTTGAAGAGTGACAGGAAAAACAAAGTGATTAAGGCATTAGTCTAAGTATTTCAACATTTAAGTGTATATATTCAGATTTCAATGTGAGCATCTGGATGTTAGAGCTTCATTTTCTTTACTACTATTCATTTACATGTCCTAGAGGACATAGATAGAACCTATGCTCAGAGAGAACAAAAATAATGAGCACATGACATTTTAAAATCAGGATTAGGAGAAATTTTGAGAAGTAGAAATAGTGTAATTATGTAAACAATTTTGTTTTACTATTTTAAGAACATGAGATCTTATTGCATATTGCTTTAAAACATACTCCACCCCCCGTGTTTAATTGAAAAATAATTGGCATTCATCACTGTGTAAGATTAAGGTGTACAGCATGATTGTTTGATTTACATACATTGTAAAATGATTACTACAATAGGTTCAGCTAACATCCATCTCATATAGATATAAAAAGAAAAGAAAGAAGAAAAGAATAAAGAGGAAAACATTTCTTATTGTGAAGAGAACTTTCAGGATCTATTCTCTTAACTTTCCTGTATATCACATAGCAGTGTTAGCTCTAGTCCTCATGTTGAACATTACATCGCTAGTAATTACTTATCTTATAACTGGAAGTTTATACCTTTTGACCACCTTTCTCCAATTCCCCATCCCCACACCCTGCCTCTGGGAACCACAAGTCTAATTTCTTTTTCTATATTCATAGAAAATTCAGGTTTTCTTTCTTTTTATTTTTCTGATTCCATATATGAGATCATATAGTATTTATCTGACTTATTTCACTTAGCATAATGCCTTTAAAATCCACTCATGTTGTCAAAAATGGCTGAATAATATTCTATTATGTCCCCCCCCCCCCACACACACACCCTATAACTTCTTACCATCCATAAATGAACACTTAGGTTGTTTCCGTGTCTTGACTA
Organism: Phoca vitulina; assembly: GCF_004348235.1. Classification (NCBI taxonomy): domain Eukaryota; kingdom Metazoa; phylum Chordata; class Mammalia; order Carnivora; family Phocidae; genus Phoca; species Phoca vitulina. Next base: position 1,434,032 of record NW_022589734.1, read on the forward strand.
TTGTAAATCATGCTGCTGTGAACATGGGGATACAGATTTCTTCTCGAATTCGTGATTTTGTTACCTTTAGATATATTCCCAGAAGTGAAGTTGCTGAATCATATGGTAGTTCTATTTTAAATTTTTGAGGATTCTCCATTCTGTTTTCCATAGTGGATGTACCAGTTTACAATACCACCAATGGTGCACAAGGGCTTCCTTTTTTCCACATCCAGGCCAGCATTTGTTATATCTTGTCTTTTTGATGATGGCCATTCTACAAGCATGAGGTGATATTTCACTGTGATTTTAATTTTGTATTTCCCTAATGATTAGTGATGTTGATCATCTTTTCACATACCTGTTGGCCTTTTGTATATTTTTGGAGAAATGTCTATTCAGGTCCTTTGCCCATTTTTTAATTAGGTTATTTGTCTTTTTGCTATTGAGTTGTAGGAGTTCTTTATATGTTTTGGGTATTAACCCTCTATCAGATATACGGTTTGCAAATATTTTTTTTTCATTCCATTGGTGGTCTTTTCATGGTTATTGATGGTTTCTTTTGTTGTGCAGAAGCTTTGTAGTTTGATGTAGTCCTACTTGTTTATTTTTTGTTGTTGCTTGTGTAGGTGTCATATCCAAAAACTCATTACCTAGAGCTTTCTTCCTATTTTTTCTTCTGGGAGTTTCATGGTTTCAAGTATTAAATTTAAGACTTTAATTCATTTCATGTTAATTTTTGTGAGTGGTATAAAATATGGGTCCAGTTTCATTCATACATGTGAATATCCAATTATTTCAGCACCATTTATTGAAGAGACTGTCTTTTCTCTATTGAGTATTCTTGGCTCCCTTGTCAAATATTAGCTGACTGTGTATGCTTAGGTTTGTTTCTGGGCTCTTGATTCTGTTCCATTGGTCTAGTTGTCTGTTTTCATGTTAATACCATACTGTTTTGATGACTATCACTTTATAGTATAGCTTGAAATCAGAAAGTTTGACAATTCCTGCTTTGTTTTCCTTTCTCAGGATTTCCTTGACTATTTGGGGTCTTTTGTGGTTCCATATAAATTTTAAGAGTGTTTTTTCTATTTCTTAAGAAAATGCAATGGAATCTTGATAAGGACCACATTGAATCTATAGATGGTTTTTAGTATTTTAACAATATGAATTCTTCCAATACATGAACACAGGATACCTTTCCATTTATTTGTGTCTTCTTCAATTTCTCTCATCAGTGTCTTAGAGTTTTCAGCATAGAGCTCTTTCCTTATTTTAAAGTATTTTATTGTTTGATGCTATTGTAAATAGAATTTGTTTCTTTATTTCTTTTCAGAAATTTCATTATTAGTGTATAGAAACACTACTGATTTTTGTATGTTAATTTTGTATCCTGTGACTTTACTGAATTCACTGATTAATAATTTTTAGTTGACTCTTAAGGATTTTCTACATATAAAATCATGTCATCTGCAAAAAGAGACAATTGTGCTCCTTTGTTTCCAATTCTGATACCTTTTATTTATTTTTCTTGCCTACTTGCTCCAGCTAGGACTTCCAGTACTATGTTGAATAAGAATGGTGAGAGTGGGCACCCTTATTTTGTTCTTAATCTTAGAGGAAAATCTTCCAACCTTTCACCATTGAGTATGATGTTCACTGTGAGCTTGTCATACATAGTCTTTATTATGTTGAGATATGTTCTTTCCATGCCTAATTTATTAAGTGTTTTTATAATGAATGGACGTTGAATTTTGTCAAATGCTTTTTCTGTATCTACTGAGATGATCATATGATTCTTTTTTTTCATTCTATGAATGTGATGTATCATATTGATTGATTTGCATATGTTGAACAAATTTAGCATCCCAGAGATAAATCCCATTTGATTGACCATTGTGAATGGTCCTTTTAATGTGACGCTGAAATCAGTTTGCTAGTATTTTATTGAGAATTTTTGCATCTGTACTCATAAGAGATATTGGCTTGTAGTTTTCTTTTCTAGTAATGTCCTTGTCTGGTTTTGGTATCCAGACACCTCAAAAAATGAGTTTGGGACTGTTCCCTCCTTTTCAAGTTTTTGGAAAAGTTTGAGAAGGATTGGTGTTAATTCTTTAAATGTTTGATAAAATTCATCAGTGAAGCCATCTGGTCCTGGGCTTTTCTGTGTTGGGAGATTTTTGATTACTGATTCAATTGCCTTACTAGTAATTTGTCTATTCAGATTTTTAAAAAATCTTTTCCTGATTCAGTCTTGGTGAGTTGTATGTTTTTAAGAATTTTTTCCATTTTTTTCTAGGTTTTCTAGTTTGATGGCATATATAGCCTCTTATGATTCTTTGAATTTCTGTGATATCAGTTACAATTTCTCCTTTTACATTTTTAATTTTATTGATTTGGGTCCTTTCTCTTTTATCCTTGGCTAGTTTGGGTAAGGGTTTGTCAATTTTATTTATCTTTTCAAAGAACCAACTCAGTTTAGTTAATCCTTTCTATCGTTTTTCAGCTCTTTATTTTATTTATTTTTGCTCTAATCTTAATTATTTCCTTTCTTCTGTTAGTTTGTGTTCAGTTTGTTCTTCTTTTTCTAGTTCCTTAAGGCACTGAGTTAGGTTGTTTATTTGGGATCTTTCTTGTTTCTTACTGTAGGCATTTTAGTGTTATGAACTTCCCTCTTAGAACTGCTTTTGCTACATCCCATAAGTTCTGGTATGTTTTTGTTTCTCTCAAGAAACTTTTTAATTTTCCCTTTAATTTCCTCTTTGATCCACTGGTTGTTCAGGAAAGTGTTGTTTAATTTTTATGTATTTGTGAATTTTCTAGTTTTCCTCTTGTTATTGATTTCTAGTTTTATACAATTGGGGCCAGAGAAGATGCTTGGTATGATTTCAATCTTTTTGAATTTGCTAAGACTTGTTATATGGTTTAATATATGGTTTATTCTAAAAAATGTTCCATGTGCACTTGAGAAGATGTGTATTCTGCTGTGGTTGGATAGAATGTTTTGTATATGTCTATTAGTTCCTTTTGGTCTATAGTATTGTTCAAATATGCTGTTTCCTTATTGATTCTCTATCTGGATGACCTATCACTTGTTGAAAGTGGGGTTATAGTCACCAACAATTTTTGTTTGACTGTTTAACTTCCTCTTAGCTCTATTAATTTTTAATTCATATATTTAGGTACTCATATTGGGCACATAAATATCTACAATTGTTATATCTTCTTGATGAATTGACCCCTTTATCATTATATAATAACTTTGTCTCTTTTTATCATTTTAAAGTCTACTTTGCTTGATATAAATATAGCTACTCTTGCCTTTTTTTTGTTAACATTTTCTCAAAATGTGTTTTTCCATTTTTTCACTCTCAGTCTATGTATGTCTTTAAGGCAGAAGTGAGTCTTTTGTAGGTAGCGTATTGTTGGATCTTGTTTTTCATAATTTAATTAATTTATTTTTATCCATTCAGCCATCCATCCTATGTCTTTTGATTGGCCCATTAATTTGGGTATGTTTACAGTAATTATTGATAGATAAGGACTCACTATTGCCATTTTGTTAATTGTTTTCTGGTTATCTTGTAGATCCATTGCTCCTTGTTTCCTAACTTGCTGTCTTTTTTGGTGTGTTCTGATATCAGCATGCTTTGCCTTCTTTATTGTGTTCTTTTGTGTAATTACTACAAGATTTTACCATATGGTTACCATGAGGCTTACATAAAATATCTTAAATTTATAACACCCTATTTTAAACTGATAACAACTTAACTTCAATAGAATTTGTTTGCTTTATACTTTTACATCTCTTCTTCACATTTTAGGTCATTACTATTACAGTTTACATTTTTTTTAATTGTATAACTAATGGCAGATTATGGTACTTTTATTTTTGCTACATTTGTTTATTAAACTTTTAAATTATCATTGTAAATCTAACTATTGCTATATATTCACCATTACCAATGATATTTATGCTACTTTTTTGTGTTTTTATGATGTTAATTAGGTGTTGCTTTACTTCTACTCCTAGATCTCTCTTTAGTATTTATTGTAAGGCAGGTCTAATGGTAATGAACTCAGTCTTGTTTGTTCAGGAAAGTCTCTATCCCTCCTTCATTTCTGAAGAAAAGCTTTATCAGGTATAGAATTCTTGGTTGACAGTTATTTTCTTTCAATCTTTGGAGTATATAATCCCATTCTCTCCTGGCCTGGAAAATTTCTGCTGAGAAATCTGTCAATAATGGGTATTTCCTTGTATGTAACTTCTCTTTTTTCTCTTGCTGCTCTTAAAATTCTTTCTCTGTCTTTGAATTTTGAAATTTAATTGTAATGTTTCGTAGTGTAGCCCTACTCAGGTTCAACCTATTTGGGGTTCTTTGGGACTCATGGAACTAGATGTCCATTTCTCTTTCCAGGTTTGGAAGGTTTGCAGCCATATTGGTTGCTTGCTTGCTTGCTTGCTTTATTTATTTATTTATTTATTTATTTATTTATTTATTTATTTTCATTTTTTAAAATTTAAATTCAATTTGCCAACATATAGTAAATCATTAGTTTTTTAATGTAATGTTCATTAGTTGTGTATAACACCCAGTGCTCATCATATCATGTGCCCTCCTTAATGCCCATCACTCAGTTATACCATCCCCCCACCCACCTCTCTTTCTGCAACCCTCAGGCTGTTTCCTGGAGTCAAGAGTCTCATATGGCTTGCCTCCCTCTCTGATTTCTTCCCATTCAGTTTTCCCTCCCTTCCCCTATGATCCTCTGTGCTATTCCTTATATTCCACATATGAGTGAAACCATATGATAATTGTTTTTCTCAGATTGACTCATTTCACTTAGTATAATCCCCTCCAGTTCCATCCATGTCATTGTAAATGGTAGGTATTTGTCCTTTCTGATGGCTGAGTAATATCCCATTGTATATATGAACCACATCTTCTTTATCCATTCATCTGTTGAAGGGCATCTCAGCTCCTTCCAGTTTGGCTATTGTGGACATTGCTGCTGTGAACACTGGGGTGTATGTGCCCCTTCTTTTCACTACATCTGTATCTTTGGGGTAAATACCCAGTAGTACAATTGCTGGGTCATAGGCTAACTCTATTTTTAACTTCTTGAGGAACCTCCTTACTGTTTTCCAGAGTGGCTGTACCAGCTTGTATTCCCACCAACAGTGTAAAAGGGTACCTTTTCTCCACATCTTCACCAACACTTGTTGTTTCCTGTCTTGTTAATTTTAGCCATTGTAACTGTTGTAAGGTGGTATCTCATTGTGGTTTTGATTTGTATTTCCCTGATCAGCCATATTACTTTAAGTATACTTTCTGTCTTCTCTTTTTCTTTTCCTTCTGGGATTCCCATAAAACAAACATGCTTTCCTTTCATTGTGTCCTATAATCCCTGTAGCTTTTCTTCATTTTTTTCTCTTTTTGCTCCTTTGGGTAATTTCCAATTTCCTATCCTCCAGGTCACTGATTCTTTCTCTTGCATGGTCAAGTCCACTTTTGAAACTCTTTATTGAATTCTTCAGTTCAATTATTATATTTTTAAACTCTAAGATTTCTTTTCTTTCTTTTTTTGATGATTGCTATTTCCATGTGAAGTTTCTCTTTTTGTTCATATATTGCTTTCATATTTTTGTTTGATAGTTCATGGGTCTCCATTTCTTTAGGGTCAGTTATTGGAGCTTTATTACTCTCCTTTGGTGGTGTCATATTTACCTGATGTTTTGCAATCCTTGATTTCTGATGTTAGTATCTGTACATTTGAGTAACAGGGTTCTTCTAGAGTTTACAGGTTTGCTTTGACAGAGATAGTCTGTCACCTGTCAGCTCAGTTTGGGTTTCTGGATGTGTTTGCTAGTAATGTGTTTAGCAGGTGGGGCCTGCTATGATGAGGTAACTGTTCAAACTCTGAGGACAGGGGTGGAAGATGAAGTGCCACTGGCTAAGAGCAGTTGCATAGGACTGCTGGCTTGGTAGGATGGGCTCCACAGTTGCCTGAATTCTCTGGTCAGGCTTATTGGAGGGTTGGGACTGGGAACCATATTCAGTCATAGTTGAGGGCTATGAATTAGCTTTCTTGACAGGCAGGACATCATGCCAGGACCTAGAGCCTATACAACTCATTGTTTAGGGTTCCAAATCAGGCCTGAGTATGCATGGAATTCCCTGGTCAGTTAAAAAAGTCTTCAGCCATTAGTCCTTTAAATATACTTTTAAATATATGGTATCACCAGTGTTTCTCTGCAGATGGGGGAAGCCAAAAATCTGTACTTTCTTTTCAAGTTTCACTGTACATAGGGGTGTTGAATATCTATGCAGCTTTCCATGTGCTCTGGTTAGGTTCCCTGGCTGGACAGGCTGAAGACTACATTCAGAGATGAGTGGGGCTATGAATTAGATTCCCCGCTCCAGTGCAGTGGGAGAAGCAGCTCTAGGGCTGGTAAAACTCTTTGTTGTCTTAACTCAAGCTGATCTGCACTCCAAGTTCCTTGGCTGAATAGGGCCACTGGTTTTGTTCTGCAAACTATTGGCTCTATCTGCCCCTTTCTTGGCTCCAGCTCCACTGGGCTGTACAGCTTTTTGATGTTTTTACCAGCCCATCTGGTCAGATGTGGCCAGAAGACATGCTCTACCATGGATGGGGCTATGTCCCAGCCTAGGTGGGAAAGAGACAGGCCACTCTAGGCAACTCTCAATTTCCCAAACAGGATATCCAGCTGGAGGGGCCAGGAGCTACTCTCATGCTTCTCTGTGAATTAATCCCCCTCCCCCTGTATAGCATGGGAAGACTCCATACTTGGTACTGGCTTTGCTCTGGGGGTGATCAGCTCTGCCTGCCCAACTCTCAGCTCAATTGCTGCTGGGCTGCACAGCTACTAGCAGTTGTCACCAGGTTTTCTGGTCAGATGAGGTTGGAAGTCACTCTCTACAGTGGGCTGGGCTGTGACTCAGCACCTTGCCTGGGTGTGGGCAAACTGGGCTCTAGGGCTGGTAAAACTCCTCACTTGAGGATCCAACCAGGCAGATCTACACTTTACTGAGTTCCATGGTCAGAATACACCCCTGACTTGTTTCTGCAGATGAGCAAAACCTATGGTTGGAATTACTACTTATGTGCTGCAGGTATTAACTTGGTCTGCCAAGATTCATGTGCTGGTTGTTGCAAAACCCTCCCTACTTCTCTGTAACAGTCAGATTCCCAGTGGTTGGGCCACCCAGATTCCCCTGCAATCCCCATGGTGCAAGATCAGAGTAGGACCTCCCATAAAGTTACCCGCAATGCTGGAGTAGGAGATGGCACTGGCTGTCTTCCACTCCAAGTTTTTTCTCACTAGAGGATGTGGAGGCTTAGTGGAGCCTCTCTGTGTGTTGCTGCACTGTCATGGGGAACGAGCAATGTGGTCAATGTGTAGCCATTTCTCTTATGCTTCTAATGCAGTCTGTCTTGGTCTCTGAGTTGCAGGAAGGTGCTTCAGCCTCACCCCTGTGTTCTAGGATTCTCTCAGTGGTATCTGGTTCTTGAATAGATGTTAGTTGTTCTTCCTATGAGGGAGCAAAGTCAGGAATGACCTATGCCATTTTGGTGATGTTACTATCTATGTAAACAAATTTTACATAAATATTTGTAGTAGCTTTTAAAGTTAACACTAAAATAAATCCATGAAATAAAATGACAGAAGTAAATTTTCTTCAATATGCTATACAGTAATTTATGTAATACATTGTAAAATAATTATAACTTTTAACAATATCTAATCATTCATAATGTTCCCACCCAACAGCCACATTCAGCCAATGTAGTATAATCTGTTATATTTTATTTATCAATTCTATATCCCACAATTTGCTATAATTTAACCCAATTTCAGAAATTGTATTTTTCACACCAAGAGATATGCACAATTTTCCCTCTGGGAAAAGACAACTGAATTTTTTTAGAGTTGCCAGATGTCCAGTTTTAAATCAGGCTGTCTGGTATTTGAGCTTTTATACTATCAACAAATTAAGAAAACTGTACATGTAGTTATGGAAAATATATTCTAATTAAGTCAGCTTCATCATTACATGACATAACTAGATCTGCTCACTCTCTTGAAGTTCTCGGCGACTGGCCCCAGGACACAGAGTCAAATCCTCCTAGCACCTGGGCCACACTGGTGTAACCTGAATTTAAATTTACACTGCCTTCCCTGCCAGGAAACAGGCAACCTCATGAAAAAGAAGTGTGTTCTCATTCTAAAATTGTGATTCATTAGAGAAAGTTTTCATTTTTCTAGTATATAGCAATATTGTTTTGTGGGTAAAGAATGCCTGATAGCTTTGTTTTAAAAACATGCTGATTGCCATACAACAAATCTTTCTTTCTTTTTTGTCAGAGTTTAAAGTGTTTTCTTTAATTTAAAAAAATATTAATGTTCCTTTTAGTATTTTCTCGTAAAAGTAAAATGTCTGGCAGTGCTTAATTAAATTAAATACACATACTCATTTACACAGCAATTCTGCTCCTGGGCTTATACACCAAAGAAATCACACCTAGCTTCATGAGGCATTATTTGAGGAGGCAGGGAGTAGGGGCAGCCTGAATGTTCATTCTTGGGAGGATGGATTGATTAAGCACGGGGAAGGCATGCCACGGAGCAGTTAAAAGCAATGGACAAGTTGCACACAAGCTGCAATATGGACAATAGTAAAATTATAGTGCTATTTTAAAACATGAGGGTCAGAACATGTAAAACAATATTATTTGTATAAATTAAAGTATATTAATACAAAACACATACAAAGAATGATGCATATTAAAGTCATGAATATGGCTGCCCATAGGGAAAGGTAAATGGGGGGGATGAATAGGGGTAGGAGACAGAAACTCATAAATATGCACATCCATAAAATGAGAGACAAGCTTTGAAGAGACCAATGAAAATATGCTATAAATGGAGGGTCCTTAATGCTCTGAACCTTAGGTTGAAAAAATGCAACAATTCATAAAGATTTAAGTACATAAAGCTAAATGTGAAAATGCTTTGTTTACCCTGGTCCAGTTCCAACTTCTAGAGGTAGCAATTGTTAGCAGTTTGAAACAGTTTGTTTCAGCCTCATTTCTGTGCATAAACAAAATCTAATTTTGTTTTTACAAAAATAGGGTCATGCTATGCCTACTGTTTTACACTTTGTTTTTTCTCTCTCTCACACACATTCTAACCCTAACCCTAACTCTCACACACACAATTATACTATATATAATTGTTATTCTTTTGTGCCTACAGATATAGATTGCTTTCTTCCCCCTCCTCTTCTTGCATCCTGCTCCTTCCTTCCTTCTTTGCTTTTTTCGGAATTTGGTTAATAGGGAACCACTTTGCAATATAAGAAAACTGGCCCAACTGCACTTCTCACATTTGCTATCTTCAGTGTCCAATTTTTGTTAGTAGCATTATTATTTTTACAATGTCAATGTTTTGTAACACTTAGCTTCATTTCCACAACTATAATTAATACAGTTACTCAGCCTTAGTCCTATAGGTTGGCTGATATTCAATGCACACTTTCAGGTGTCTTTTTTTTTTCTGCACTTTAAAAAAAAATTTTATGTTATTAGGCTAATCACCATACATTACATCATTAGTTTTTGATGTAGTGTTCCATGATTCATTGTTTGTGTATAACCACCCAGTGCTCCGTGAAGTACGTGCCCTTTTTAATACCCACCACCAGGCTAACCCATCCCCCACTACCCCTCCCCTCTAGAACCCTCAGTTTGTTTCTCAGATTCCATAGTCTCTCATGGTTCGTCTCCCCCTCCGATTTCCCCCCTTCATTTTTCCCTTCCTACTATCTTCTTCTTCTTCTTTTTCTTTTTTTTTTTTAACATATAATGTATTATTTGTTTCAAAGGTACAGGTCTGTGATTCAACAGTCTTACACAATTCACAGCGCTCACCATAGCACATACCCTCCCCAATGTCTATCACCCAGCCACCCCATCCCTCCCAACCCCCACCATTCCAGCAACCCTCAGTTTGTTTCCTGAGATTAAGAATTCCTCATATCAGTGAGACCATATGATACATCTTTCTCTGACTGACTTATTTCGCTTAGCATAATACCCTCTAGTTCCAACCACGTCGTTGCAAATGGCAAGATTTCGTGGGTTTTTTGATGGCTGCATAATATTCCATTGTATATATATACCACATCTTCTTTATCCATTCATCTATCAATGGACATCTTGGCTCTTTCCATGGTTTGGCTATTGTGGACATTACTGTTATAAACATTGGGGTGCACATACCCCTTTGGATCCCTACATTTGTATCTTTGGGGTAAATACCCAGTAGTGCACTTGCTGGATCGTATGGTAGCTCTATTTTCAACTTTTTGAGGAACCTCCATACTGTTTTCCAGAGTGGCTGAACTAGCTTGCATTCTCACCAACAGTGTAGGAGGTTCCTTTCTCCGCATCCCTGCCAACACCTGTCATTTCTTGACTTGTTGATTTTAGCCATCCTGACTTGTGTGAGGTGGTCTCTCATTGAAGTTTTGATTTGGATTTCTCTGATGCTGAGCTATGTAGAGCACATTTTCATGTGTCTGTTGGCCATTTGGATGTCTTCTTTGGAAAAATGTCTGTTCATGTCTTGTGCCCATTTCTTGATTGGATCATTTGTTCTTTGGGTGTTGAGTTTAAGAAGTTCTTTATAGATTTTGGATACTAGCCCTTTATCTGATATGTCATTTGCAAATATCTTCTCCTATTCTGTCGGTTGTCTTTTGGTTTTGTTGACTGTTTCCTTTGCTGTGCAAAAGCTTTTTATCTTGACAAAGTCCCAATAGTTCATTTTTGCCCTTGCTTCCCTTGCCTTTGGTGATGTGTCTAGGAAGAAGTTGCTGCAGCTGAGGTCAAAGAGGTTGCTGCCTGTGTTCTCCTTTAGGATTTTGATGGACTCCTGTCTCACATTGAGTTCTTTGAAACCATTTGGAGTCTATTTTTGTGTGTGGTGTAAGGAAATGGTCCAATTTCATTCTTCTGCATGTGGCTGTCCAATTTTCCCAACACCATTTGTTGAAGAGACTGTCTTTTTTCCATTGGACATTCTTTCCTGCTTTGTCGAAGATTAGTTGACCATAGAGTTGAGGGTCCATTTCTGGGCTCTCTATTCTGTTCCATTGATCTATGTGTCTGTTTTTGTGCCAGTACCATACTGTCTTGATGATGACAGCTTTGTAATAGAGCTGGAAGTCCGGAATTGTGATGCCGCCAGCTTTGCTTTTCTTTTTCAACATTCCTCTGGCTATTTGGGGTCTTTTCTGGTTCCATACAAATTTTAGGATTATTTGTTCTATTCCTTTGAAAAAAGTTAATAGTATTTTGATAGGGATTGCATTAAATGTGTAGATTGCTGTAGGTAGTATTGACATCTTCATAATATTTGTTCTTCCAATCCATGAGCATGGAACGTTTTTCCATTTCTTTGTATCTTCCTCAATTTCTTTCATGAGTATTTTATAGTTTTCGGGGTACAGATTCTTTGCCTCTTTAGTTAGATTTATTCCTAGGTATCTTATGGTTTTGGGTGCAATTGTAAATGGCATTGACTCCTTAATTTCTTTCTTCTGTCTTGTTGCTGGTGTATAGGAATGCCATTGATTTCTGTGCATTGATTTTATATCCTGCCACTTTCCTGAATTCCTGTATGAGTTCTAGCAGTTTTGGGGTGGAGTTTTTTGGGTTTTCCACATAACGTATCATATCATCTGCAAAGAGTGAGAGTTTGACTTCCTCTTTGCTGATTCGGATGCTTTTGTTTCATTTTTTTGTTGTTGTCTGATTGCTGTGGCTAGGACTTCTAGTACTATGTTGAATAGCAGTGGTGATAGTGGACATCCCTGCCATGTTCCTGACCTTAGGGGGAAAGCTCTCTGTTTTTCCCCATTGAGAATGATATTTGATGTGGGTTTTTCATAGATGGCTTTTATGATATTGAGGTATGTACCCTCTATCCCTATACTCTGAAGAGTTTTAATCAAGAAAGGATGCTGTACTTTGTCAAATGCTTTTTCTGCATCTACTGAGAGGATCATATGATTCTTGTTCTTTATTTTGTTAATGTATTGTATCACATTGATTGATTTGCGGATGTTGAATCAACCCTGCAGCCCAGGAGTAAATCCCACTTGGTTGTGGTGAATAATCCTTTTAATGTACTGTTGGATCCTATTGGCTAGTGTTTTGGTGAGAATTTTGGCATCTGTGTTCTTCAGGGATATTGGCCTGTAATTCTCCTTTTTGGTGGGGTCTTTGTCTGATTTGGGGATCAAGGTAATGGTGGCCTCATATAATGAGTTTTGAAGTTTTCCTTCCATTTCTATTTTTTGGAAGAGTTTCAGAAGAATAGGTATTAATTCTTCTTTAATGATTGGTAGTACTCCCCTGGGAAGCCATCTGGCCCTCTTCTCTTGTTTTTTGGGAGATTTATGATTACTGCTTCAATTTCCTTGGTTGGTATAGGTCTGTTCAGGTTTTCTATTTCTTCCTGGTTCAGTTTTGGTAGTTAATACATCTCTAGGAATGCATCCATTTCTTCCAGATTATTTAATTTGCTGGCATATAGTTGCTCAAAATATGTTCTTAGAATTGTTTGTATTTCTTAGGTGTTGGTTGTGATCTCTCCTCTTTCATTCATGATTTTGTTTATTTGGGTCATTTCTCTTTTCTTTTTGATAAGTCTGGCTGGGGGTTTATCAATCTTGTTAATTCTTTCAAAGAATCACCTCCTAGTTTTGTTGATCTGTTCTACTATTCTTTTGGTTTCTATTTCATTGATTTCTGCTCTGATCTTTATTATTTCTCTTCTCCTGCTGGGTTTAGGCTTTATTTGCTGTTCTTTCTCCAGCTCCTTTAGGTGTAGGGTTAGGTTGTGTATTGGAGACCTTTCTTGTTTCTTGAGAAAGGCTTGTATTACTATATACTTTCCTCCTAGGACCGCCTTTCCTGCATCCCAAAGATTTTGAACAGTTGTGTTTTCATTTTCATTTGTTTCCATGAATTTTTTTAAATTCTTCTTTAATTTCCTGGTTGACCCATTCATTCTTTAGTAGGATGCTCTTTAGCCTCCATGTATTTGAGTTCTTTCCGACTTTCCTCTTGTGATTGAGTTCTAGTTTCAAAGCACTGTGGCCTGAAAATATACAGGGAATGATCCCAATCTTTTGGTACCAGATGAGACCTGATTTGTGACCCAGGATATGATCTATTCTGGAGACTGTTCCATGAGCACTAGAGAAGAATGTGTAATCTGTTGCTTTGGGATGGAATGTTCTGAATATATCTGTGAAGTCCATTTGTTCCAGTGTGTCCTTTAAAGTCTTTATTTCCTTGTTGATCTTTTGCTTAGATGATCTGTCCATTTCAGTGAGGGGGGTGTTAAAGTCCCCCACTATTATTGTATTTTTGTCAATGTGTTTCTTTGCTTTTGTTAGTAATTGGCTTATATAAGTGGCTGCTCCCATGTTAGGGGCATAGATATTTACAATTGCTAGATCTTCTTGTTGGATAGACCCTTTAAGTAGGATATAGTGTCCTTCCTCATCTCTTATTACAGTCTTTGGTTTAAAATCTAATTTGTCTGATATAAGGAATGCCACCTCAGCTTTCTTTTGGTGTCCATTAGCATGGTAAATTGTTTTCCACCCCCTCACTTTTAATCTGGGGGTGTCTTTGGGTCTAAAATGAGTCTCTTGCAGACAGCATATCGATGGTTCTAGGTTTTTTATCCAATCTGATAGCCTGTGTCTTTTGATTGGGGCATTTAGACCATTTACATTCAGGATAACTATTGAAAATTCATAAAGATATGAATTTAGTGCCATTGTATTGCTTGTAAGGTGACTGTTACTGTATATTGTCTGTGTTCCTTTCTGGTTTCCTTTCTATGTTGCTTTTAGGCTCTCTCTTTGCTTATAGGCCCCCTTTATTTCTTGTAGGGCTGGTTTCATGTTTGCAAATTCCTTTAGTTTTTGTTTGTCCTGGAAGCTTTTTATCTCTCCTTCTATTTTCAGTGACAGCCTAGCTGGATATAGTATTCTTGGCTGCATATTTTTCTCACTTAGTGCTCTGAATATATCATGACAGTCCTTTCTGGTCTGCCAGGTCTCTGTGGTTAGGTCTGTTGCCAATCTAATGTTTCTTCCATTGTAGGTTACAGACCTCTTGTCCTGAGTTGCTTTCAGGATTTTCTCTTTGTCTCTGAGACTTGTAAGTTTTACTATTAGATGTTGGGGTGTGGACCTATTTTTATTGATTTTGAGGGAGGTTGTCTGTGCCTCCTGGATTTTGATGCCTGTTTCCTTCCCCAAATTAGGGAAGTTCCCCACTATAATTTGCTTCAATATACCTTCTGTTTCTTTCTCTCTTTCTTCTTCTTCTGGGATCTCAATTATTCTAATATTGTTTCATCTTATGGTATCATTTATCTCTCAAATTCTGCCCTCATGATCCAGTAGTTGTTTATCTCTCTTTTTCTCAGCTTCTTTATTTTCCATCATTTGGTCTTCTATATCACGAATTCTCTCTTCTGCCTCATTTATCCTAGCAGTTAGAGCCTCCATTTTTGATTGCATCTTATTTATAGCCTTTTTGATTTTGACTTGGTTAGATTTTAGTTCTTTTATTTCTCCAGAATGGGTTTCTCTAATATCTTCCATGCTTTTATCAAGCCCAGCTAGTATCTTTAAAATCATTATTCTGAACTCTAGTTCTAACATCTTAGTAATGTCCATATTGATTAGGTCCCTGTCAGTCAGTACTAAGTCTTGTTCTTTTTTTTGAGGTGAGTTTTTCCATCTTGTCATTTTGTCCAGAGGAGACTAGATGAATGGGAATGAAATGCTAACAGGGTAACAACGACCCCAGAAAAATATACACTAAACAAATCAGAAGAGACCTGAAACCGGAGGAAAAGAAAGAGAAAGAAAGAAAAAAGAGAGAGAGAGAGAAAAAAAAAAGAATATGATCAAATATGATCAGGCTGGTGGATAGATCAGTGCCACACACTAGATTTTGGCATATTTTGGTCTGTTAGAAGAAACTGCCTCCCAAAATTTTAAAGAAAGAAAAACTTATATATGTACAAAAAGAAGGGAAAATACAATGAATGGATGGAATATGACTGTAAAGATGAAAATTATAAAAAATTTTATAAAAGGAATTTATAAGATAGAAGTTGGTTGAAAAAAGAAAGAAGAGAAATTTTAAAAAAAAGTGGGAGAGAATGTGATCAGGTAGGAGAGTAGAACAAAGCCATACACTAGAGATTTAGGGTATATTTTGGTCTGTTAGAAGAAATTGTGTCACAAAATTTTAAAGAGAGAACAACTTAGATATATATACCAAAAATAAGGTTAATTATTATGAAGGGAGAGAATATGACTCTAAAAATGAAAAATAAAAAAGATTTTTAAAAAAGCGATTGATAAGATGTTGACTGAAAAAGGGAGAAAGAAAAATTCAAAAAAAAATGGAAAAAGAAAAAAGAAAATAAAAAAATTAACTTTGAAAGACTAAAGAATCAGGGGAAAAAAGCCATGAATTCTATGTGCTGTATTCCCCTAGTACTGGTGTTCTGCCCTTCTCATTGATCAGTAAACTTGGTCTTGGCTGGTTGTTCTTGCTGATCTTCTGGAGGAAGGGCCTGTTGCATTGGTTCTCAAATGTCTTTGCCAGAGGTGGAATTGCCCTGCCCTTGCCAGGGACTGGGCTAAGTAATCTGCTTGGGTTTGCTCTTGGTAGCTTTTGTTCTTGGTAAGCTTTCCATACAGCTTTGGAGGACAAGAGTGAAAATGGTGGCCTCCCAGTTTCTGGCCCTGGAGGAGGCAAGAACTCGGGGCCCAACTCCTCAGTGAGCTCCCAGAGAAAAGCAGACAATCACTCCTCTCTCCCTGGTCTCTGGCTGCACTCCATGCTCACCTGGCCTGTAACCCAGTGTTTCTATCTCTGGCACATCACCCCGTGTGGAGTCTCCAAACCCAGCAGATCCCTGGTGCACCCCCATGCCGCTCCTCCCCTGGGAGGAAGGGGAGTCTCCCCAGATCTGCCGCTTGTTGAGTCCCTGCTGGAAGAGTAGTGGCCCGACTGTGCTGCAGATCACGATTTATGATGACCTCGAGCTGAGAGCCCACTCCTCGGCTCCATCTCTGCACCCAGCTTCCCTGCTCCGATACCTGGGATCTCTGCCGCACTCAGGCACCGCGGTCTTCCTGTGACCCCCGAGGGTCCTGAGACCACACTGTCCCGCGAGTGTTCCACCCCCTGCTTAACCACTGGAGTGTCGTCCCTCAGCGGAGTAGACTTCTAAAATTTCTGATTTTGTGCTCCGCTGCTCTATCACTTGCCAGGAGTGGCTGACGGAGGCCCCCTCCCCAGCTGTCTATCTTCTCGAATATCACCTTGGATTCACTTCTCCATACATTCTACCTTCCAGAAAGTGATTGCTTTTCTGTTCAGAGAGTTGCTGCTTTTCTTTTCTTTGATCTCCTGTTGAGTTCGTAGGTGTTCAGAATGGTTTGATCCATATCTAGCTGAATTCCTGGGACCAGATGAAATTTAGGTCTCCTAGTCCTCCACCATCTTGTTCGTCCTCCGCCTGAAATTCTCCTTTTTGGTGGGGTCTTTGCTTGGTTTGGGGATTAAGGTAATTCTGGCCTCATAGAATGAGTCTGGAAGCTTTCCTTCTGTTTCTATTTTTTGAAACAGCTTCAGGAGAATAGGTATTACTTCTTCTTTGAATGACTGGTGGAATTCTTCAGGGAATCCATCAGGCCCTGGACTCTTGTTTTTTGGGAGGTTTTTAAACACTGCTTCAATCTCGTTACTGGTTATTGGCTTATTCAGGTTATCAATTTCTTCCCATTTCAGTCTTGGGAGCTTATAGGCTTCCAGGAAGGTACCCATTTCATCCAGATTGTTCAGTTTATTGGCATATAGCTGTTGATAACAATTTCTAATAATTGTTTCTATTTCCTTGGTGTTAGTCATGATCTCTCCCCTTTCATTCATAATTTTATTAATTTGGGTCCTTTCTCTTTTCTTTTGGATAAGTCTGGCCAGTGGTTTATCAATCTTATTAATTCTTTCAAAGAATCAGCTTCTAGTTTTGTTGATCTGATCTATTGTGTTTCTGGTTTCTAATTCATTGATCTCTGCTCTAATATTCATTATTTCTCTTCTAATGCATGGCTTAGGCATCATTTGTTGCTTTTTCTTTAGTTCTTTAAGGTGTAGAGTTAGTTGGTGAATTCAGGATTTTTCTATTTTTTTAAGTGAGACTTGGATGGCTATGTATTTCCCCCTTAGAACCGCCTGTGCAGTATCCCCTAGATTTAGGACCAATGTGTTTTCATTCTCATTGGTTTGCATGAATTGTTTTAAGTTCTTCTTTGATTTCCTGGTGAACCCAAACATTCTTGAGCAGAGTGGTCTTTAGCTTCCAAGTGTTTGAATTTCTTCCAAATTTTTTCTTGTGACTGAGTTCCAGTTTTAAAGCATTATGGTCTGAGAACATGCAGGGAATAATCTCAACCTTTGGTATTGGTTGAGACCTGATTTGTGACCCAGTATGTGGTCTATTCTGGAGAAAGTTCCATGTGTGCTTGAGAAGAATGAGTATTCTATTGTTTTAGGGTGGAATGTTCTGTATATATTTATGAGGTCCATCCAGTCCAGTGTGTCATTCAAAGCTCTTGTTTCTTTGTTGATTTTCTGCTTAGATGATCTGTTGCTGAGAGTGGAGTATTGAGGTCTCCTACAATTAAGGTATTGTTATCAATTTAACTCTTTAGTTTGGTTAATAATTGGCTTATGTAGATGGCTGCTCCCATGTTGGGGGCATATATTTACAACTGTTAGATCTTCTTGTTGGATAAACCCTTCAAGAATGATATAGTGTCTTTCTGTGTCTCTAACTACAGTCTTTAGCTTAAAATCTAATTTGTCTGATATAACAATTGCTACCCCATCTTTCTTTTTTTTTTTTTTTAAAGATTTATTTATTTATTTGAGAGAGCGACAATGAGAGAGAGAAAGAGTACATGAGAGGGGGGAGGGTTAGAGGGAGAAGCAGGCTCCTCGCCAAGCAGGGAGCCCGATGCGGGACTTGATCCAGGGACTCCAGGATCATGACCTGAGCCGAAGGCAGTTGCTTAACCAACTGAGCCACCCAGGCGCCCCTCTACCCCATCTTTCTTTTGAGGTCCATTGGCATGGAAGATGGATCTCCATTCTTTCACTTTCAGTCTAGATATATCTTTAGGTTCAAAATGAGTCTCTTGTAGGCAGCATATGGATGGGTCCTGTCTTTTTATCCAATCTGCAACCCTGTGCCGTTTTATGGGAGCATTTAGACTGTTATGTTGAGAATGATTATTGAAATCTATGAATTTATTGTCATCATGTTGCCTGTGAAGACCTTGTTTTTATAGATTGTTCCTATAAATTTCTTTTCTATATCACTCTTCAGGTCTTTCTCCTTTTATGGAAACCCCCTGTAATATTTCTTGCAGTGCCGGCTTAGGAGTCATATATTCTTTCAGTTTCTGCTGGTCTCGGAAGCTCTGCATCTCTCCATCCATTCTAAATGACAGCCTTGCTGGATAAAGTATTCTTGGCTGCATGTTCTTCTCATTTAGTACCCTGAATATGTCTTGCCAGGCCTTTCTGGCCTGCTAGTTCTCTGTGGATAGGTCTGACATTATCCTGATGTTCCTCCCTCTGTAGGTAAGGATTCTCTTCCCCTAACTGCCCTTAAGATGGTTTCCTTGGTTCTAAGGTTTGCGAGTTTTACTATTATAAGTCACGGTGTTGGCCTGTTTTCCTTGATCTTGGGAGGGGCCCTCTCTGCTTCTAGGACACGAATGTTCCATTCCCCAGATTAGGGAAGCTCTGAGCTACGATTTGCTCAAATATATCTTCTAGTCCTCTCTCTCTTTTCACCCCCTCAGGGATTCCAATTATTCTGACATTGGAACATTTCATGGTGTCACTTATTTCTCTGATTCTATTTTCCTGGATTCTGAGTTGTTTTTCCCTGGCCTCTTCTTTTCCCTTTTTATCTATTAAATGGTCTTCCAGGTCACTAATTCGTTCTTCTGCCTTGCTTACCCTAGCTGTTAGATTATCTAGATTAGATTGGATCTCATTGATAGCATTTTTAAGGTCTTCCAATTCAGCTTTCATTTCTGCCCTTAGAGACTCTATGTTGCCATTAATTGATTTCTCCATTCTAGCTATTGTCTTCACAATTGCCAGCCTGAATTCCGTTTCTGACTTTTTGGTTATATCTGAATCCATTTGTAAATCTGTGGCACAAGTAATAATCTCTGAGTCTTTCTTATTTTGGGGGTTCCTCCTCCTAGTCATTCTGTTGAGGGGTGGTTGAAGGAATGTATAGAGTCCAAATTATTGACCACAACCCAAGCAAGATGCACCTGTTTTCTAGGGACCTTAGGGTTGCTGGTCTCTTGTTTTCCCAGCCTGTTTTCTGGGGGAGGGCTTGCTGTGCTGTTACTCAGGCAACCCTTTTTGGGCAGAGTTGCCCTGCCCCCTGTGGCGGGAGATGGACTCAGTGGAAACCGGTTTTTGGGGGCTTTTGTTCCCTGGCAGCTTTCCCTGGTGGTGTTCTGCATCTCTTCCAAGAGTCAGAGCAGAAGAGACTGTTTCCAACCCTGTGCCTCAGAGCAGAGAGATCACAGTCTGTTCTTCAGTGAGCTCTCCAGGCCACACTACCTCCGTTTCTGTCTGTGCTGCTATAAACTGCAGCATCCTGGGTCATGTGTCCCTCAGCAGCATTCCCAGTCCTTGCCCCCAGGTCAGGCACGTCTCTGCCCTTTGTGCTTCTAAAATCACCAGCCGCCCCCAGTTTGCACTTGCGGCCCTGCCGCTCTGGGTTTCAGTCCGGGGGGGCTGCCCTTATATCCTTTCCCCACTGTTACCAGTCTGTGAGTCTGTGCCTGGTCCCCAGTGCGGGAGGCTATAGCTCACTGGTGGTGTAGGATCCCGAGGGCTAGGCTCCCTCCCCCTTCCATTTATCCTCTGATATCTGCCCTCAGAATCATGGCTCCCCACTTCATTCAGAGTGGTTTGGTAGATATCCAGCTCAATTCCGGGGACTGGTTGGAATAGGGTCCCCTATTCCTCTGCCCTCTTCCCCCCGCAGAGTATTCTTTTCTTTTAAAGATTTATTTATTTATTTGAGAGAGAGAGAGAGAGAGAGCACAGGAGCATGGGTGGGGGCAGAGGGAGAAGTAGACTCCCTGCTGAACAGGGAGCTTGACCTGGGTCTCAATCCCAGGACCCTGAGATCATGACCTGAGCCAAAGGCAGATGCTTAACTGACTGAGCCACTCAGGTGCCCCAGATAGAGTATTCTTAGTTGCAGATTTTTCCCACTCAGGACTTTGAATGTATCATGCCACTACCTTCTGGCTTGGAATGTTTTTCTTGAGAAATCTCCAGCTAGCCTTACCAGTTTTCCCTTATAACCTAAGGACTTTTTTTGTTCTGCTGCTTTTCAGATTTTTTTCTTTATTATTATATTTTGCAAATTTAACTACAATTTGTCTTGGTGTTAGCCTGCTTTTGTTGATTTTAATGGGAGTTCTTTGTGCCTTTTGGATCCGGATGTCTGTTTCCTTCCCAAGATTAGATAAGTTTTCTGCTATTATTTCTTGAAATAAATTTTCTTCTCCCCTTTTCTTTCTCCTTCCAGGACTCCTATATTATTAATGTTATTACATTTGATGAAGTCACTGAGTTTCTCAAGTCTATTCTTGTGTTGCATAATTCTTTCTTTTGTTCAGATTCATTATATTCCATTATTTTGTCTTTTAAGTCACTAATTCTTTCCTCTGTTTCTTCCAGCTTGCCTTTCATTGTATCAAGCCTGTTTCTAGTCTTTTTTATTGCACTCTTTATCTTTGGTTGATTCTTTTTAAACTCTTATCTCTGTGGTAAAGGTCTCACTGATGTCTTCTATACTTTTCTCAAGTCCACTGAGTATCCTAATGATCATTGCTTTGAAGTCTCCATCAGGCATGTTAGTTCTGTCTGTTTCACCTAGATCTTTGGTCATGACCCTTATCTTGTTCCTTCATTTGGGATGAATTCCTCCATCTTGGCATTTTGTTTAAGTCTCTACCTTCTTCTCTGTGTTAGAAAATCCAGTTATGTCTCCTGCTCCTGAAAGTAATGGCCTTATGAAGATGTTAAGTAGTGCCCAGGGTCTGGTGCTTCAGAGTGTGTCTCCAGTGTGTGCAGTGTGCAGTTTGCTGTTGTGTTTTGGTTGGTCTATCCTTGAGGCCAGTCATCTGGAAAAGTTTTTTTTGCCTGCTATGGGCAGTGTTTCGTTCCTGGCTTGATGGTGGTGAGTTTTGAGTAGGTGTGCTCTGGTCTGCTTGTGAAATGAGACCTGACACTAACTCCACCTGAGGCTCTGCTGATCTCTCTGTTTGGGAGATGTGGTGTAGGCAGGGGTTTGTGTTGGTCTTCTGGGGGAGGGACTGGGACTGAAGCAAGTTTGACTGAGAAAGGCAGTCCTGACAGAGCACAAGGGGGTGGGGCTTGGTGTAAGGAAGTTAGGCAGCCAGTTTGGTGCTGCCCTGCTTCCCACAGGTGGCTCGGAGTTTATGGTGAGGGACAGGGGAGGGAAATGGTGCCAGCCAGTTCCTTTGTGTACCACATTTTCTTTATCCATTTATTTGTACATGGATATTAGATTGCAGAGGAATTTTTATGTAGGTACAAAATTTGGGAGATTTTGCAATGTAATTTCCATTCACTAAATTAGAAGCCAAGAACAAGCTGTCCACCAGTGCTGTGGATGGAGATATAGTAGCCACTGTTGGTAGACAGAAATATTCAGATTTGTGTTAACAGAGAGGCAGAACATTATGGGATTTTAGCTTCTTGCAGACAGCCAGATTTTGAATTTGTTTAGATTTGGGACATGGTATTTTGGCTCTTGTTCATTTGAGCAAGTGTTAAATCCCTAACTCCTATGATCTGGAGCACTACATCTTCACATCATACTTACTGCTAGGTGTTCCTGCTTCCATTAAGGTTTCATTTAATGCTTTAGAGATTAGGTCTAAATATTTTATATTCTACTAGGTATTTTTATCTGCCCAGAGAGTAGTAGAAGGATTTCCATATGTGCTCTACCTGCCATCTTGACCCCAAGAACAAACCATAAACTATCTGGAGTCACAAGACAATGGTTGAGCAGAACCAGGGCCTAGAAATAATAGATATTAATTGATATATTGTAGTTTTAGACTATGCATGCATAAAATAAAGCTCAGGGAATAAAGAAAATGTATAGATGAAAACATGTGAGTGAAAAAGTGAAAAGCTACATCTCAAGTCTGGCACTGCCATTAAGCTTGGAAAAGAACCAGAATAATAATGAGAAAACAAATAAAAAAGAATTGCTTTCTAGGTTAAAGGGAAAAACATTCAGCATCCCAAGAATAGTGTATTTGCACCATCAGAGCATGAAGCATCTCAGAGAAATGGAATAACTCTCAGTGAAACCACCTAAGTTTTTGTAAAAAGCCAGATGTTCTTTACGGAAATATTTACCTACTATAATCGAGGCTTTTGGATACATTACTGCTAAGTGTTGGAAGAAATGATACCTAAATTTGGTGAATAAATATCACACCACACCCTTCTTTGCAAAAGTACTTTTGTGAGTTAGGGGTGAGGCTTTAAAAGGACATTCATAAGCATTTCACAATTTTTAAAAGACATAGTCATCTTATTATAGTTTTTAAACTTTTTGAGCTTTTATTTATTGATTTGAAACTTTTTGAGCTTTTAAAGCTTTGATTTGTCTATTGCTTGAGAGCTGGGAATGTTCATAAGAAAATTAGTGACTAACAAACAGAGAAAGACATGTATCATATGACCTCACTGATATGAGGAATTCTTAATCTCAGGAAACAAACTGAGGGTTGCTGGAGTGGGGGGTGGGGTGGGAGGGATGGGGTGACTGGGTGATGGACACTGGGGAGGGTATGTGTTCTGGTAAGCGCTGTGAATTGTGCAAGACTGTTGAATCTCAGATCTGTACCTCTGAAACAAATAATGCAATATATGTTAAGAAAGAAAAAAAGAAGAAGAAGAATGTAGCAGGAGGGGAAGAATGAAGGGGGGAAAATCGGAGGGGGAGAAGAACCATGAGAGACGATGGACTCTGAAAAACAAACTGAGGGTTCTAGAGGGGAGGGGGTTGGGAGGATGGGTTAGCCTGGTGATGGGTATTGAGGAGGGCACGTTCTGCATGGAGCACTGGGTGTTATGCACAAACAATGAATCATGGAACACTATATCTAAAACTAATGATGTAATGTATGGGGATTAACATAACAATAAAAAAAAATTAAAAAAAAAAAAAAAAGAAAATTAGTGACTAATACCTAAAAATCCTCTTCATTTCTACAGAATAAAGTTATGAAGGAGATAGTGGAGAGAGTTATATATATTGAATATTGTATTTTAAATTAATGAAAGAAAATTTATTTACAACTTTAGTTTAACATAATGTACACAGACTCAGAGAGGTAGACATGATTGTCAAATGATTATTCAATGTAATTAGTTCATTTTACAGTGGATAAACAGAGACCCTGGAGGGACTACATGATTTCTATAAGGTTATGTATTCAATAAAAACATCATACTAGAAACCAGGTTCTTCTGTTCACAAACAACCTTATAGCTTTATATTAATTTATTTTTCCCATTTTATCCTTTATCTCATCATCAGTTTATCTGACTCTGGGATAGTGGACATTACTTTTTAAAAATGATGTATGCCAGAGAGTTCTTTGGTTCAGGGCCAATGATTCTTTCTTTGCAGCTTTTGAAGGCACCGTCTTTCCTTTCTGAGCCTTTTCTACTTTAAATTCTATGGGTCATGTTTTCTTGATCCTTCTTCATTTCTGAACACTCCTAATAAGTGTTTCAATTGGTGCCTCTTTTAAAGATGTTCTGAAATAGAGACATTTTGTAGGCTTGTGTCTTTAACTGGATTCTCTTTTGTAACCCAACTTCTCCTAATTAATTCTCTGCATTAACTCACAGATCTTCATGTCTAGCCCCAATATTTGCTAAGCCTAAATACTGCTGTATTGAAACTTGCCAACACTTCAATCTCAATACTTCCAGAACTGATTTCATCATCCTTCAGGACAACTTCCTTCTGTCCTCAAGTCTTGATTAATGCTACTACCAGCAGGGCTAGAAACCTTTGCATCATCTTCAATTTGTCCCTCTTCTTTTGTAATACTAGTCACTGCTTGATTTATATCAACTCTACTTCCTAAACACACCTTATATCATATCTTTTTAACCTATACTATTGCTTCATTAGTTTGGGTAATTAATGTCTTAGCCTGATCTTTATTAGGTTTGCTATAATCACAGTATTTAGTCTATCCTTTCCCAATTCATATTCTTTAAGTCACCAACATTCTTTCTAAAATTCAGGTTGAATTATGCTTTTAAATATTTTAAATATTTTAATAGTACAGTTGACCCTTGAATGACAGGTTTGAACTGTGTGGGTGCACTTATACATGGATGTTTTTTGGATACATACAGTACAAAAATTATGGTTTTCTTAATAACATTTTCTTTTTTCTAGCTTACCTTATTATAAGAAAACAATACATAATAAACATAACATACAAAATATGTATTTACTGTTTATGTTATCAGGAAGGCTTCTAGTCAACTTTATAGTTGCAGCTATTAATAATTAAGTTTTTGGGGAGTCAAAACTTATACATAGATTTTGGACTGCAAAGGGGTTCAATGTCTCAATCCCTACATAGTTCAAAGGCTAATTTTACTCCATTGCCTAACAAAGGGAAGAACTTACATTTATTTATTTATTTTTTATTTTTTATTTATTTATTTTGTTTTTTTATAGGAATTCTTTTTTTATTATGCTGTTAGCCAATATATGCTATATCAATAGTTTTTGATGTAGTGTTCAAGGATTCATTAGTTGCGTATAACACCCAGTGCTCATCACCATATGTGCCCTCCTTAATTCCCATGACCATGCTACCCCACCCCACACTGCCTTCCCTTCTGTAACTCTCAGTTTGTTTCCTGGAGTCCAGAGTCTCTCATGGTTTGTCCCCCCCCCGATTTCTTTCCATTCAGTTTTCCCCTCCCTTCCCCTGTGGTCCTCCATGCTATTCCTTATATTCCACATATGAATGAAACCATATGATAATTGACTTTCTCTGCTTGATTTACTTCACTTAGCATAATCCCCTCCAGTTCCATCCATGTCTATGCAAATGGTGGGTATTCATCCTTTCTGATGACTAAGTAATATTCCATTGTATATACGAACCCCATCTTTATCCATTCATTTGTTGAAGGACATCTCAGCTCCTTCCACAGTTTGGCTATTGTGGACATTGCTGCTATGAACATTGGGGTGCATGTGCCTCTTCTTTTCACTACATCAGTATCTTTGGGGTAAATACCTAGTAGTGCAATTGTTGGATCATAGAGTAGTTCTATTTTTAATGTCTTGAGGAATCTCCATACTGTTTTCCAGAGTGGCTGTACCAGTTTGCATTCCCACCCACAGTGTAAGAGGGTTCCCCTTTCTCCACAGCCTCACCAACATTTGTTGTTTCCTGCTTTGTTAATTTTTGCCATTCTAACTGGTGTAAGGTGGTATCTCATTGTGGTTTGATTTGTATTTCCCTGATGCCAAGTGATGTTGAACATTTTTTCGTGTGCCTGTTAGCCATTTGTATGTCTTCTTTGGAGAAGTATCTGTTCATGTCTTCTTCCATTTTTTGAATTGATTATTTGTTTTTTGGGTGTTGAGTTTGAGAAGTTCTTTATAGATTTTGAATACTAGTCCTTCATCTGATAAAACGTTTGCAAATATCTTCTTCCATTACTAGGGTTGCCTCTTAGTTTTGTTGACTATTTCCTTTGCTGTACAGAAGCTTTTTATTTTGATAAAGTCCCCAAAGTTCATTTTTGCTTTTGTTTCCCTTGCCTTTAGAGACGTGTCTTGAAAGAAGTTGCTGTGGCCAATGTCAAAGAGGTTACTGCCTATGTTCTCCTCTAAGATTTTGATGGATTCCTGTCTTACATTGAGGTCTTTCATCTGTTTTATCATTTTGTATGGTGTAAGAGAATGGCCCAGTTTCATTTTTCTGCATGTGGCTGTCTAATTTTCCCAGCACCACTTATTAAAGAGACTGTCTTTTTTCCATTGGATATTTTTTCCTGATTTGTCAAAGATTAGTTGACCATAGAGTTGAGGGTTCATTTCTGGGCTCTCTATTCTGTTCCATTGGTCTTTGTTTTTTGTGCCAATACCATGCTGTCTTGGTGATCACAGGTTTGTAATATAGCTTGAAGTCAGGCATTGTGATGCCTCCAGCTTTGTTTTTCTTTTTCAATATTCCATTGGTGATTTGGGGTCTTTTCTGGTTCCATACAAATTTTCGGATTGTTTGTCCAGCTCTGTGAAAAATGTTAATGGTATTTTGATAGGGATGGGATTGAAAGTGTAGATTGCTCTGGACAACATAGACATTTTAACAATGTTTATTCTTCCAATCTATAAGCATGGAATGTTTTTCCATCTCTTTGTGTTTTCCTCAATTTCTTTCAGAAGTGTTCTGTAGTTTCTAGAGTATAGATCCTTTACCTCTTTGGTTAGGTTTATTCCGAGGTATCTAATGGTTTTTGGTGCTATTGTAAATGGAATCGATTCCTTGATTTCTCTTTCTTCAGTTACATTGTTAGTGTATAGAAATGCAACTGATTTCTGTGCATTGATTTTGTATCTTGCCAGGATGCTGAATTGTTGTATGCGTTCTAGTAATTTGCGGGTGGAGTCTTTTGGGTTTTCCACATAAAGTATCCTGTCATTTGTTAAGAGAGAGAGTTTAATTTCTTCTTTGTCAATTTGAATGCCTTTTATTTCCTTTTGTTGTCTGATTGCTGAGGCTAAGACATCTAGTACTATGTTGAACAATAATGGTGAGAGTGGGCATCCCTGTCGTGTTCCTGACCTTAAGGGAAAAGCTCTCAGTTTTTCCCCATTGAGAATGATATTTGCCATGTCTTTTCATAGATGGCTTTTATGATATTGAGGTATGTTCCCTCTATCCCCATACTTTGAAGAGTTTTAATCAGGAAAGGAACTGTATTTTGTCAAATGCTTTTTCCACGTCAATTGAGAGGATCATATGGTTCTTGTCTTTTCTTTTATTAATGTGTTCTATCATGTTGATTGATTTCCAAATGTTGGACCACCCTTGTATCCCAGGAATAAATCCCACCTTGTCATGGTGGATAATCCTTTTAATGTACTGTTGGATCCTATTGGCTAGGGTCTTGTTGAGTATTTTGGCATCCATATTCATCGGAGATATTGGCATCCATTTCTTCCAGGTTGCTTAATTTATTGGCATATAGTTGTTGATAATAATTTCTAGTAATTGTTCCTATTTCCTTGGTGTTAGTCATGATCTCTCCCCTTTCATTCATAATTTTATTAATTTGGGTCCTTTCTCTTTTCTTTTGGATAAGTCTGGCCAGTGGTTTATCAATCTTATTAATTCTTTCAAAGAACCAGCTTCTAGTTTCGTTGATCTGATCTACTGTGTTTCTGGTATCTAATTCATTGATCTCTGCTCTAATATTCATTATTTCTCTTCTAATGCGTGGCCAAGGCATCGTTTGTTGCTTTCTCTCTAGTTCTTTAAGGTGTAGAGTTAGTTGGTGAATTCAGGATTTTTCTATTTTTTTGAGTGAGGCTTGGATGGCTATGTAGTTCCCCCTTAGGACCGCCTTTGCGATATCCCATAGGTTTAGGACTGATGTGTTTTCATTCTCATTGGTTTCCATGAGTTGTTTAAGTTCTTCTTTGATTTCCTGGTTGACCCAAACATTCTTGAGCAGAGTGGTCTTTAGCTTCCAAGTGTTTGAATTTCTTCCAAATTTTTTCTTGTGATTGAGTTCCAGTTTTAAAGCATTATGGTCTGAGAACATGCAGGGAGTAATCTCAATCTTTGGTATTGGTTGAGACCTGATTTGTGACCCAATATGTGGTCTATCCTGGAGAAAGTTCCATGTGCGCTTGAGAAGGATGAGTATTCTATTGTTTTAGGGTGGAATGTTCTGTACATATCTACAAGGTCCATCCGGTCCAGTGTGTCATTCAAAGTTCTTGTTTCTTTGTTGATTTTCTGCTTAGATGATCTGTCCATTGCTGAGAGTGGAGTGTTGAGGTCTCCTACTATTAATGTATTACTATCAATAAGTTTCTTTATTGTGGTTATTAATTGGTTTATATAGTTGGCTGCTCCATGTTGGGGGCATAGATATTTACAATTGTTAGATTTTCTTGTTGGATAGACCCTTTAAGTATGATATAATGAATAAGAGATACATCTCTTACTATGGTCTTGGGTTTAAAATCTAATTTCTCTGGTGGCGCCTGGGTGGCTCAGTCGTTAAGCGTCAGCCTTCAGCTCAGGTCATGATCCCAGGGTCCTGGGATCGAGCCCCGCATCAGGCTCCCTGCTCCGCGGGAGGCCTGCTTCTCCCTCTCCCACTCCCCTTGCTTGTGTTCCCTCTCTCCCTGCCTCTCTCTCTGTCAAATAAATAAATAAAATCTTTAAAAAAAATAAAATAAAATCTAATTTCTCTGATATGAGGATTGCTACCTCAGCTTCCTTTTGAGGTCCATTAGCATGGTAAATGGTTCTCTATCCCCTCACTTTCAATCTGGAGTTGTCTTTAGGTTCAAAATGAGTCTCTTGTAGACAGCATATGGATGGGTCTTATTTTTTTTTATCCAATCTAAAACCCTGTGTCTTTTCATGGGAGCATTCAGATGCTTAACCGACTGAGCCACCCGGGCGCCCACATGGGAGCATTCAGCACATTTACATTCAAAGTAACTATTGAAAGATATGAATTTACTGCTTTTGTATTGCCTGTAAAGTTCTTGTTTCTCTGGATTTTCTCTGTTTCTTTCTGGTCTATGTGACTGTTGGGGTCTCTCTTTACTTACAGAATCCCCCTTAATATTTCTTGCAGGGCTGGCTTGATGGTTACATATTCTTTCAGTTTCTGCCTGTCCTGAAAGCTCTTTATCTCTCCTTCCATTCTGAATGACAGCCTTTCTGGGTAAAGTATTCTTGGCTGCATGTTCTTCTCCTCTAGTACCCTGAATATGTCTTGCCAGCCCTTTCTGGCTTGCCAGGTCTCTGTGGATAGGTCTGATGTTATTCCAATGTTCTTCCCTCCATGTGTAAGGAACCTCTTCTCCCTGGTTATTCTCAGGATAGTTTTTTTGGCTGTAAAATTTGCAAGCTTCACATTATATGTCAGTGTGTTGATCTATTTTTATTGATTTTGGGAGGGGTCCTCTCTGCCTCTTGGACTCAAATGCTTGTTTTCCTTCCACAGATTAAGGAAGTTCTCAGCTATGATTTGCTGAAATATACCTTCAAGCACCCTCCCCACCCTCTTAGAGAGCCCAATAATTCTGATATTGGAACATTTCATGGTATCATTAATCTCTCCAATCCTTTTCTCATGTGCTACTAGCAGCCTATTTCTGCTTTCTTCAACTTCCTTGCTTTCCATCAACTTATCTTCTAGATCACTAATTCTCTCTTCTGCCTCATTTATCCTGGCTGTTAGAGTATCCAGTTTAGACTGCATCTCATTCATAGCATTTTTTAGTTCAGCCTGATTAGATCTCATTTCTGCTCTTAGAGATTCTATATTGTCACTAATGCTTTTTTCAAGCCTAGCTATTGACTTTATGATTGCTATCCTCAATTCTATCTCTGACATCTTGCTTATATCCATATCCATTAGTTCTGTGGCAGAGGACATTGCGACTGTTTCTTTTCTTTGTTGAGAGTTCCTCCTCCTAGTCTTCTTGTCAAGGGATGGTGAGTGAATGAGCAGAGTCCAAAATATCAACCACAACCCAAGCAAGATGCCCCCTAGCAAAATCCAGAGTGGTCAGAAGCCACCACCAAAAAAACAAAGCCAGAATGAAACACAAGAATAAAATTTAAAATTTTTTTAAAATGGTAGGGAGGAGGAGGGGGTTATAATCTCTCACTGTGGACATAGCAGGGTGTTTCAGTTGTTCCTGGGTGTATTTTGGTCTTTGTGTTAGAGGATACTACTTCCTAAAATTACAAGGAAAGTAAAACTTGTATATTTATAAAGGTAAAACTGAATAGAGTGAAATATTTATTGTAATAAAGCATATATGTATAAAAATATAGGTGTGAAAAATACAATTTAAAAAATTACTATGAAATATAAGTTGATATAATAAACATCTAGTTTAAATAGAAGGTAAAAAGGAAAAAAGCAGGGAAAAAGCATAAGAAAAAGAAAAAAAGAAAAAAGAAAAGGAGAATTTTATCTGAAAAATAAAAAAGTTGTGTGGCCACAGTCATTAGGCCACACCTGGAGCTCAATATATAATTTTCCCCTGGCGTTGGGATTTTACAGTCTTATGGAATCCATAGGATTGTCATCCACCTCTTCTTCCAGTCTGTCTTCTGGGGGAAGGGCCTGCAGTGCTGTTTCTCAGGTAATCCTGCCTGAGTGGAGTTTTCCTGCCCCGTTAGGGGGATGGGCTCAGTGGAAACTAGTCTTCTGTGGGGGTTTTGTTCCCTGGGGTGCTTTCCTCACCTTTTCAGAGGATCAGAGCAAAAATGCCCACATCCAAACCTCTGGCCCAGAGCAGAAAATGCACAGTTTGCCCTTTAATAAACTCTCCAGGACAAAGAGTCACCACAGAAAACCACAGCCTCTTGCTGTGTGTGCCCACAACAACTCTGTCAGGTAGTTCCAGGGGCCTGGGAATGCCACTGCCCTTTGTGATTCTAAAACCCCAAGCAGCCACGGGCTTGCTTGCACACCCAAAGCTCCTGGATCACGTCTGGGTGCCGCTTTAAACCCCTTTCCAGGCTGCAACCTCTCTGTGAAATTTTGCCTAGTCACAGGCGCAGGTTCCAGATTTCTTCTGGCTGCCCAAGAGAAGAGTTATTATCGACCTGCCCAGCTCTTGGTTTATGGTGATCTGAGCTCCTTCCTAGGATCCCTGACCATAACCTGCTTCCTGGCTCCACTGCTTGGACACTGTACTGGTTCAGGAACCCCCTTTTGCCCTGTTGTTCCTCGTATCCTGAGACCACAATGCCCTACCTAGAATTCTGCCTTTTCATTTCCAGAGCCCCTTTCAAAGAGGGATGTCTCTCCCTAGAGCAGATTTCTAAGGGTTCTGATTTTGTGCTCTGGAATTCTATAACTTTCCAGGAGTCAGCTTATGGAGGCTCCCTCCCACTTCTGTTTATCTTTTGATATCTCCCCACAGATTCACGGCTCTGCTCATCTTACCTTGCAAAAAGCAGTCACTTTTTAGCTTGTAGAGATCCAGATATATATTTTTACATCTCAGGCTGATTTCATGGGTGTTCAAATTGGTTTGGTAGATATCCAGCTAAATTCAGGGGACCAGGTGAAGCAGGGTCCCCTATTCCTCTGCCATCTTGCCAGCTCCCTCATTCATTTATTTTAGAGAGAGAGAGAGTGTGCACATGCATGGGCATGCACAAGTGAGTGGGGGGAGGGACAGAGGGAGTGAGGAGAAAGAGAATCTTAAGCAGGCTCAACACCCAGTGCAGAGCCTGATGCAGGGCTCCATCTCAGGACCGTGATATCATGACCTGAGCTGAAATCAAGAGTCAGACACTTAACCAACTGAGCCACCCAGGCACCCCAAGAACTAACTTTAATGTGAATTTCAAAGCTCTCTATGATCAGACCACAACCTATAATTACAACCTAATCTCTAGTACTCACACATTCTACAACCACTCTTTACTAGTACTAAATATTTCCTTCCCTTCTTCCTTCATTAACTTGTGCAATAAACATTTATTGAGTTCCTGTTTTGTTTCTAATAATTTGGTAAGTGTTATACATAAAAAATGTATACTTTCCTAAATAGTCCAAATTTTCTCTGGACATGTGTCACTTTAATAATCATGAGAAAATAGTTAAAAACCTACACATAATAGTGAAAACAGGAAGAAAACAGATGATTAGGATAAAGTATGGGTGTTAGGATACCTAAAAGTTAGGTGTTAGGACAGAGTTAAGCATAGCACATTGGAGATGATTATATGTAGGGAGCCAAGTGCAGATTGATAATGAGGCAAATGGTGATAGGTAAATATAGACTTCCAGAAAGAGAAGGTACCTGATCATACGTAAATGCAAATGGAAGGAACCATTATAGAGAGAAATTACAAATGATGGAGAAACAGCCCTGAGAATGGAAGAAGAGAGGGCCCAGCACATAGAGCAGGAGGAAGACTTACACTGTAGGAGGCAGGAGGAAAGGATAAACATCATATCAGTTAGGAAAGCTCTCAGCTCAATTAAGATAAGCTTAACTAACAAGGTTTAAGCACTAATGACATTTAATTGTCTCATATATTGAAAGTTCTAAGGGTAGGTCATTCAGAGGTTGGAAAAAGGAATTTAACACTCCTTTCTTTCTAAACTGCCATCCTTATTGTGTGAGCTTCTCATCTTTAGCCTCATTGTTTTGTGTATTCATCTTCTTAAGTTTATCTGCAGTTACCAACAATGTCCTAATTTTAGTGGCTTAAGACAACAGAGGTTTATTTCTTACTCATATTATATTGTCTTCGTGTTTTCATTCCAGGATATAAATTTGAGGAACAGCCTTCATGTAGAACATACTATTCTTATGAAAGAAGAAAAAAGAGTCAGAATTGAATCATAGAACAGGCTCTCTCTTTTTTTAAATTTTTACTTATTTATTTTTGAGAGAGAGAGAGAGAGCACAAGTGGGAGGAGGGGCAGAGGGAGAAGCAGACTCCCCACTGAGCAAGGAGCTGGATGCAGGACCTGATCCCAGGATCCTTGGATCATGACCTGAGCTGAAGGCAGATGCTTAACCTGACTGAGCCACCCAGGTGCCCCAGAACCAGATCTTAAATCTCACATTGGATATGGCACATGACATGTTCCATTATCCAAAACAATTCATGTGTCCACATCTGAGCATTGAAGAGTGGATATGTGTTCTCCCATAGGGGACACTGAACGTTCCATGGCAATCAGCAGGAATATGTTATCCTCTAATAGGAAAACACAAATAATTGGGTACATTAGTATAACCTACCATACCTTTTAGGATTGCAGAATTTCTGCACAATATTACCTTTCACAAGAGGGATGGGAATTGGAATAAGGGGCAAAATTTCTCCCTCTACTTCTTCATGTCAAGGAGCAATATGTATTTGCAATGCATGGATGAATAGTGTCATAGTTTGATGCTATTCTCATTAGTATATCAGATTCTTAAATACAGAGACAAACTGATAGTTGCCAGAGGGGAGCTGGGAGGGGAGATAGGTGTAATAGATAAAGAGAGTTAAGAGGTACAAACTTCCAATTATAAAATAAATCAGTCAAGGAGATAAAAAGTACAGCATTAAGGAATATAGTCAATAATATTGTAATAATTTCATATGGTGACAGATGGTGACTATACTTATGGTGAACATTCAGTAATGTATAGAATTGTCGAATCAATATGCTGTACAGCTGAAACCAATATAACATTGTATATATACTTCAATAAAAAACAAACACAAACCAAATGTTTCTCAAAAAAGGTGTCAGGGAATACAATATGATTTCAATACAACAAATTTCTAAGAAAACACAAAAAACAAAGAAATAGTTATTATTTATTGCCTAAATTCCTTTAGAGTTTATTTATGCCAATTCCCAAAGCATAGCAATAATTGCATTCTTTCAGGGTCTGCTCAATTTCTAGTGTAACTTTTCTCCCTACAGTCAGTCATTTTGAGTTTTCTGGAAAAATACAATTCATTGTAATGAATTCAGGCATTAAATGGCTCTCTTTAAAATCTTGGACATTGACTTCAAAATTTGTCATGTCAGCACATGTTAGAGAATATAAACATCTAACATTCATCTCCATTGAATATAATTCTTAAACATTAATCTGTAATAGTAAAATCTACTGAACAGGTTTCGTGTAAATTGATAAAATCTCTCTTTTGGTAGCCAAGAAATTCATCAATACCTCTGTGGCATTAAAGTTTAGAGTAAAGACAGGCCTAATTTGTAAATCTTTTCCTATACAATCTGAAGATATCAGATTGTATTGTGTTATGTCCCCCAACTATTCTGCAACTTCTTCAGTCAAATTATACTATTAACTTCTTGATGCTCTAAATAAGCCCAAATTAAAATGGAGGAAGTGTCCATTAGAGAAACTTCATGAAGACTTCACACTATTCCACACAGAAATGTTTTGTTTGGAGTGATCTCATTGTTATTTTGGAAAACAGTCATCATGTGATTTTGATAACAACACATGCAGAATAGCTTAGAATTGTTAATATGAATATTAAATATAAAACCATCTTGGAGCCTGTCATGGATTTTGAATCTGAAAAGATGTGAAGGTGTATAATATGTATACTGGGCTATTGGATACTACTTGCAAAGTAGCTTTTATTCATGTTGACCTTTGGGAAAAGAAGCACTTGTTTTACTCTATGGTTGGCATGAGAGCCTATGTTTGATCAGATGTTGATAAAGGATATATGGGGCTAGGGTCAAGAGTCAAGCCCACTAATAGAGAAGGGTTTGAGATACCTACATGAATAGATGCATAAAAAATGCACAAAACATTTGATTTTAGGGGAGGAATTTCAAAACACCTATTAATGTGATTTGAAATAAATTACATCAAACAACCATTTGTATTGAAATCTTTCCCTTCTCTGAGTGTGTAGCAACTTAGACAAAATCTAGCACTGAAATGTAGAGAATTAAGCTATTTCAGTTCATACTTCTTCAGTTCTTTAGGCTACACATTAAGAGTGCTCTGCTACTTCTTAGTATATGAGCCAGAATAGTTTTTTTTTTCTCCAGGAACTAATGCCAAGAGTTTCAAGCAAAACATATTAGTAATATTTTTAAAAAGATTGTTGTGAAGTGCTTCCAAATGGGAAAGATTTAAAATCTTATGACTAAACCCAGGTGTACATTTATACAACCAATTTTTTTTATTACAATGAAGGGAAATAAGAACCACTGAAATTCATAGTTGCCCATAAAATCCCTAATTTTAGTTTTTATATAATTATCTTACTTTCCAATCTTTTGTAAGAACTATTGAATATCACTGAACCAGAATTTGATGGATTTTATATTTTTTCTTTGACCTTGCATACCTTCTATTTATAACCCATGATGAAATGACCAAATTTCAGCAGTCTGAAGGAGGAGGTTCCTTGATAATTCAGAGGCTCTACATTACTAAAGTTTCTATCTATTGGTCTATATATCAATCTATTCTCTACCTTTTTATCTCTATTTAGGGAGGCACTGAACTTCAGAGTAGACATCAAAATTCCAACACAATCTGTCTTCAGTTTTAGCTTGAGTCTCGGCTTTTAGAAGACTAAATAGAAAATGCCTATTTTGTGTCATTTCTGACATTCCTGACTTGTGTGATCAATGATATTGTTATTGGTCATCATACTTAATAGGCTTTATAATGTCTATGTCACAAATGAGGCATTCATGTTTATTGTTAATATCTGAATGTTTCCATTTAGATAAAGTGATATTCAAAGTTGTAAGTTAGAGTAAAACAATATCCTTATGTGCTTTATAGGTTGAAATTATAATGGTCAGCTAAAGTATAAATGCATATTTATAATTGCACAAGTAAAATGCTTTAATAATTAATGACTATTGTATGGAGGCCATCGGCCTCTGATGCAAGCAATATTCTTTTTTTTTAAAGATTTTATTTATTTGAGAAAGAGAGAGAGTGAGAGAGATTGAGAGCACGAGTGGGGTGAGGGGCAGGGGGAGAAGTAGGCTCCCAGCCGAGCAGGAAGCCCGATGTGGGGCTCAATCCCAGGACTCCAGGATCCTGACCTGAGCTGAAGGCAGATGCTTAACCAGCGGAGCCACCCAGGTGCCCCTG
This sequence comes from Phoca vitulina, assembly GCF_004348235.1. Lineage (NCBI taxonomy): Eukaryota > Metazoa > Chordata > Mammalia > Carnivora > Phocidae > Phoca > Phoca vitulina. Next base: position 1,470,183 of record NW_022589734.1, read on the forward strand.
CAAGCCATATTCTTTGGTCCAGTTTTTATCAGTATGAACATAGTCATTTTATGCTTTCATCTCTCTCTCAGTTGGTTCTGAACCTGCAGATGTGTTAAAATTTTTGATTGAGTAAAAACTTACAGAGCAGATGAGATGTACTTGTTGGGCCCCTCAACACCTAAACTCCATGAATTGTTTGAAACTGAGATTTCTGGGAGTTTCTTGATCTGTTACCTCACTTTTATTCCCCTTATATCTTGGGATTTGTATCCATGAAATAAACCGTCATTTACCTGAACTCATTTAAGTAGGTTTCTGTTGCTTGCACTAAACTTGACACACCAGGCTAAGTATCTTTTATTTCACAAAGCAACTATAGTTTTTTCAAGAACTCTATAAATGTGTTTGACTCATTGGTGATGAAGACTGTGATTTCCAATGAATTGAGAAGGACACTAAAAGCTGAAACAGTGAAGTAACTTTTCTAGGGTCACATAAAGGAGCTGAAAAGGGACTCTGAAAAAGAGGTGTATTTTGATATCCATCACTGACTTTGTGTATGAGTTCACAGATGAATATTTTCCTCTTTCTCAAGGGTAGAGTCCAGTGTACTATGACTGCACTTGGACCAACTGCAGGGTGCTGTGGCCATTCACCTAGCTTGAAGCTGGTGGCCCTCAGTGCTTAAGGATTATAGGATAGGTTTTAGCAGGAGACTTCTAGGCATAATGACTTAATTTTTCACTTAGCTTAAAAATTTTTTATGTAGTTGTTTACAATTTTATTATCTACTACCACATAACAAATTGCCCCAAAACTTCGTGGTTTAAAACAATGTATTTGTATTATCTCACATAGTTTCTGAGGATCAAGAATTTAGGAGTGGTTTAGTTGGATGATTCTGTCTTGGGATTTATCATAAGGCTGCAGTCAAGATGTTGACTGATGCAACAGTTCTCTGAATGCTTCAGTGGGACTGCAGGATTCACTCCCAAGGTGGTTCATCCACATGCCTTGCAAATTAGTGCTAGTTGTTGGGAGGTGGCCTTAGTCCTTCCCCACATGGACCTTTCTCCACAGGGCTATTTGAGTGTCTTCATGACATTGGGGCAGGCTTCCTCCAGAGTGAGGGATCCAAGAGAGGGCAAGTTGGAAACTGCAATGTTGTGCCCTAACCTTGCATAAAAATCTTGACCTATTTTGTGTAATAGCAATAGTTGTAGGAATTTAAAAACTTAAATAGGGGGTTTAATGTTAACTTTGTTACTCCAGGTGTCTTTACTTCAAATGGTGAAGAATTGGCAAGATCTAAAATTAACTTTTTAGGAAAAAAAGCATTTATTTATATTGGACCAGTCTAGGATTTTTATTTCAAAGTATCATAAGATAATGTAGTTATTACTGTAGCCATTCAGTCTTACAAAGGCAAATGCTGGGAGTCAGGTGGTGACTGTTTTTCTTGACTTAGTTATAACTATTAGCATTTTGGGGAGGGCCAGAAATAGCACCTTTTTCCCTCCTTCTGTGTTTGGAATCAAGAGAGAGATAAGGCATGGGAAACATCCGGGTGGAAATTAGAATGCCAGATATGTTGCTGAAGGAGCCAACTGGAGACAGGGCTTTAGGTCTATGGCCAAATGGGCTCGATTGTAAATGTACCTACTCACTTCCAGGCACAGCTAGACAGCTGCAGTTCCCTTCAACTTACCACATGGCTACAACTCCCCTCATGTGCAGGCAGAGAGATCTGAAAGACAGAAGGGACAGCTGAGCTGAGCTGGCTCAATTTTTTCTCCCAAACTCACTAATCTGGTAATTCAGCTTCTGTCTCAAGGGCAGGAGTGAGTGAGGGCTGGGGCAGAGAGCATCTATGTTGATCAGGTGCTACTTCTGGGAAAAGGAAAGGTATTTCAAAGAATCTATGCTAATGATAGTAGGTCATCAATAATCCTGCGATTAATTAGTGAGTCATGATTGTGGGGTTAGTACAGATATACTACAAATAACAAAGGTAACAGAAAGCATTCTCGCCCCTGAAACAGTAGCTGTTCAGACAGATCATACACACACACACACACACACACACACACACACACACACACACATGAAAATTTAAATGTCTGGGTCTGATCTTACTGTTGAAAAAAATCAGGAATTAACAAGAGGTAAGTTCTGTAGTGTAGAAGAAATGATCACCAGATACCTCAGGAGGTCTTTTCACTCAAACATTTTTTTCTGCTTGATTAAGTTTGAAAGACAGCTGTGAAAGAGGTCTGTTCTTCATAAGTGATGGTCAACAATGCTCTGTATTATCTGTCTTTTTTTCAGATGATTTGACATCTGAATAAAAAGGGAATGCACCTCCTAGGGTTAGCTAATGCTTAGAGATAGTAAACAACTCTTCTGGGGAGTGTGCCTTTCAAATGAAAAACAACAAATCCAGAGCCTAACCTCTGCCAGCTGTGTCCCACAGGTCACTGAAATTATTCACCCTAGAGAATACGAAGCCTATGTACCCTGCCTCATACATTCGTTCCCTGTGGAAACCCAATAGAGTCTCTTGCCCATGTTTCCCCTTTGCGCCTTCTGTCTGCTGACCTATCTTGGTGCTTACCTGTGTGGCCCTGCATGGCAGGGCATGCCCCCTACTCTTAGGAACTGTGAGTAATAGTGGCCATCATCTCTTGAACTTTGGCCTCACTATACCTGAATGATAATAAAACCTACATTTAAAAACACATCCTTCTCCCTCTGCCTTAGAACACAGTTTGTATGTGTCAGGGTTAGTGTTTAAGTGTATTTTTTGTTACTAACAAGATTTCTGTTGTATTGAAAGTGAAGTTTGGGGTATTCTAAAGTATTTTAGATAGACTTGATATTTATACATCACCTACCTTTCTTTCTTTTATAAACCTTCCTGTTTAACATCTTAAATATATCCAATTTTTTTCAGTTACTTTTTTATTTTGAGACAATTGTAAATTCACATGAGTTGTAAGAAATAATGCAGATGGATTCCATGCACTCATCACCCAAATTCCCCCAGTGATAACATTTCGAAAAATTATGGCATAATATCACAACCAGGAAATTGACACTGGTATAATCTACAGATCTTACTCAGATTTCACTGTTTTACCTGTACTCTTTTGTGTGTGTGCATTTTAGTTCCATCATGCATGTAGATTTCTGTGACCAGCACCACAATCAGGGTACAGAGCAGAGAACAGTTCTATCATAAGGGTCCTTTGTGTTACTATTTTGGAGCCCCAACCGACTTCTACCCCATTCCCTTCCCTAACTCTGATGAGGGAGCGGAAGGCTGGCTGAAGACAAAGCATAAGCGGACATCCTGCAACCTCCCCCAACACCCACTCCTGGGTGGGACATGTTTGACATTCTTCCAGGAATCTCCCAACTGTCTTCATGTTAATGCCTTGCTAGAGGGGAAAAACAACCTTAACTTGACAATGGCAAGGCCTCAGGTATCTTGTAAGTCCTCTTTAGCATATGAAAGTTATTTTGAAACCTCCCTATTTCCTTACCTCCCCCAACCCCATAGTATATAATCAGCCAACCCTCACAACCCTGGTGCAGCAGCTCTTTCTGCCCATGGGTTCTGTCCCTGTGCTTTAATAAACCACAATTTTGCACCAAAGACGTCTCAAGAATTCTTTCTTGGCTGTCAGCTTCAAATCCTAACATCATCTTTCCTACATCAACTCTTGGCAACTACTAACCCATTCTCCATCTCTATAATTTTGCTATTTCAAAATATTGTATAAATGGAATAATACAGTATTTGACCTTTTGAGTTTTTTTATTCAACATATTTCCCTTGAGATCCATCCAAACTGTTGTGTATATAAATACTTTGTTTCTTTTTATTGCTTAGTAGTATTTCATGGTGTTGATGTAAAAAAGTTTGGTTAATCATATAACCATTGAAGGACATCTGGGTTGTTTCCAGCTTTTTTTTTAAACATACATTTGTCATCTATATTAATCACCAAGACTCCACAATTATTTCCTCAAACTTGTCACTATTAACAGTTTTATTCTTATTCTTCCATGTCTGCTGTGACATTCCTCTGTTCCTACAAGTGTCTTTGGTCACTTTAAAGGAAGAAACCTTTTCTAAAATCAGAGTACAAATTCTTCTTTAACCTCAAAATAATTATTTTCTTTGTGCTTCATTCCTTGGGATAATTACTCATTTTCTCTTTGCTTCATTTCCCCTTCCCTATATGAAGCTATTAAATGTCTCTATCTCTAGTGTTGAAAAGATTAATGTGATCACTTTTGTTTAAACAGCCTGATAAAAAGGTTATATAAATTATTTAGACATATAGATGTGAGTCAGCTCTGCCCCCAACTAGAGCTGAAGTTATAGAGAATCAAATATAGCTCCCTCAGCTGCCTGCCATTTTTTCTGGGCCAGGCCCTTTTCCTGGTAATATCTAATTTCCATAATCCTGTCTTTCCAGGGATCTGGTGCTGAGACTGTTCCGGTACAAACCACTTATAGTTGGCAGACATAATAGATTATTCATTATCAACTACTCAAGAAAGAATTAGCTGGACCTGCATAGGATTGGACTTGTAACTCAATTAAGATATTAATTAGACTTGATGAAGTTGAGGCAGAAGCCACACACATCCTCTCTTCAAGCTAAAAGTTTGCCTTTATTGTAGACCCAGTGCTTAATATGTCTTATTTATATTCAGCCAAGTACCAAAAAAGAATGCTGATGCATTTAGAGCCATCATGCTAGAAATTTTGGAAATTTAGACTCACTGGAATTCCAACCAGGCCTACCTCTGAATGAGGACAGAATGCCCCAGGCTGAAATATCACCATCTGAACACCCTGGTTCTACTAGCCATAAGTTGGAGGGAAATTGAAGGCCTTCTTCTGGGTTTGCAGTCTCTGTTGTGCAGCATGATCACTCTGGGGGTGTGCATTGTACAAGGAATCTGATTTATAAATTTTCCCCAGTGATTTTGATGATCAGACAGGTTTGGAGAACCTGTACTAGTTGACATTGCCTCTTGAGGAAAGCCTCTTCTAAGTCTGTTTCCTCCTTGAAACATACAGGGTCAGGAAACAACATAGAGACCAGAGGAGCCTGGTGGTGAACTTGAAATTTCTGAAGTTGGATGTCTCAGACAGAAGCATGGTAACACTGCTGATGGACTCAGTGCTAGATCACCTGGCTCTGAGGCAGAACAAGCATGAACTTGGCAAGTGCTTAGCCTCCATCAGCCTCTCTGGGGGAGGTTAGGATGGATGCTCTCTTAGGTCACTTCTAGATCTGTAGTCTGTTTGGGAACAAGCTTCCTTGTACAAATCAATAGGACCCAAAGTAAGAGCACAGTCTGACTCTGGGACCCTGGGGGACTCAGTAGAGGGAAGCACAGGCTGATGTGAGAATAATTGAATACATGACAGATGGTTTATAAATGTTAGTGAAGGAAGGTATAGCTGAATTAATGAATAGATAGGAGGGGAGTCCTCCTTCCCTGAGAAGTCTGCAGTACTGTGATCCCTTTCCAAGCCTGTCTCTCAAAGATCCTAACCTGGCTCTACCTAGAACTGAAGTCCAGGGAGAGGCATACGAAGTTTGCTTAGATAGAATCCTTTCTGTTATTTCTATGTTGTTGGAAGAGGCTTCACTATAGATAAATAGATCAATAAATGAGTTCGTTTCTGAAACTCTGCAATACTACATACTGGCCTGGTGGTAGGGTTCATGAAAAGAAAAAACAGCCTCTATATGCCTCTATTATGTCATCTAGCACACTGACTAAGATCATAAGGTTTCTGCCCCTTAAGCACTGGTAACACTGTCAGAGGGGATGTATATCCTTTCTCAAATTCTCATTGAGGCTATGCTCTGAAACTCTGAGGCACAGGACATTTTTTTTAAAAAGTAGTAAGTCATATACTGATTAAGAAAAAAGAGAGTTGTCACCTCTCTATCTTTATAATCCTCAACTATAACCATTTGACTCTCATCAGAGAAAGTGTGGCAACAGTTCTCCAGTGCTCTCTATAAAGATAATGTAAATATGCACATAGCAGGGAGGGTATATTTAACTAAGGAACAGAAAATCTTGCAAACTTGTTTTCTGAAGAGCTAATATTATGTTCTATACTAGGCTGGTACATACCTCAGAGCATCAAATATGAAAGAATGTACTGAAGCTTAGAGTAGTATTATGCATTAAATAAAACAAAAATTCTGAGTAACTAGCTTGTTTGCCTTTTGGATACCTAGCATAAGGGAGACACTTTGTTGAAAATCAGGATAAGCTTTTACAATAATTGCCATAGAACATTATTACAGATTTGAATGACATTCGTAGAGCTCTGATTTCTAGAAAATTAAAAACAGGGAAAATATTATAAAAAAGGAAAAGTTTTATGAACATTGAAATGGAAGTAATGATAATTGGTAAGACTTTGTATTTTCAAAATCAATTTATTATTTGGCATATATACCATACACCTTGGTTTGTTTCTCAAAATTCAGGACAAATAAATTTAAAAGTAAAATTGTTTTAGATAATTATCAATCTGCTAATTTGATATGCTTTTGAAGTTTCCTTACTTAGGTGCAAGTCTTTGCATTTTCTGCAACTTCTGAAAATCACCTTTCCATCAGTATGAAGCCACAATGGCTTATTTTGTAATGCAGTCAAACTTTGTGTGAGTATCACTTGCATTTCCAGTTTTGAACTTCTTAGATGCTCAATATATATTTCTGAGTAAATATGTAAATTAATAGGGTTGGCTGCCAGCAATAAACTGGTGCTGTTTTGTATTTATTTTGTTTTAGAGAGAATAGAGTTACCTAGTAAGAATACAGATTACATTACACATACAATGGCAGAAAGAAGTACTTAATTGTTCCAAGTATCTGACCATATTCTCTGGACAAGTGCAAGCTCATGTATGTTTCATCAGTTAAAGAACCAATATTTTCTAATCATTCTTGACTCACTGTTTTGGGCTTTACTTTTCAAATTCCATAGCTGTGATACGTGCGAACCGTGATACAGTATCATAGTTGTCTTTGAAGTAAAGTTCTCCAGCATGCAGGAAATACAATGTTTTGTTTTTCTCAATTTACATCATTCTTTTAATTCTTTTACCAGAACTCTTTTCCTCCATTCCTAGAATATTTCCTGGTGGGAAGCTGGACCCTTAGGATGATGCAGTAGATCTATGTCCTGTGGGACATTAATAGCTGATCCTCCCAACAAGTCATGTCCTTCCCAATGCCAGTTGACAGTTTTTTTTTTTTTTAATCTCTCTCTCTTTCTGTTGCTCCATCTCTATCTATGTTAGGAAAACTGTACACATTTACAGAATTATTGCTTACAAATATGTGACAGTCTTCTTTCCAGAAGCCAGGAAGAATGCATGCTCTGCTTTCTTGTACTGCTGATAAGTAGCTCTAATCAACTAGCTGTGGAAGTACTTCTGTGTTCCCTCTAAGAGTCCCTGGAATGCTGGAGGTATTTTATCTTTAATTTTGTAACTCAGATATCTTCTGAGGCTTGTAAGATTTTAGCAACAATGACATGTCCTGTGACTATAGCTTTTCCCTTGTACAGGTTTCTTCAGAAATCTGCTCACACCAGGCATGAATGAGTTCTGGTATGACTGATAAAAGTCTACATAGGAGAAGAACCATCTACCCTGTCTCCTAGGAGCCCTCTCTCTCCTTTTCCTCCTGTGTCTCCCTTCAATACACTCTAACCCAAATTGCTAACCAATCTTCCACCTCCCTCTAAACTCCAGATCCTTATTTCTTCCTCTGACATTCTCAGCACTCCATCCTTCCTGTGGAAACTCATTGGGCAGCCAACCACAAGATCTAGCTTCTCAAAACAGTCCTTATAAAACACACACACAAAAACAAAACAAATGAAAGAATAAAATTCTCCCTGAGAGGGATTTTGATTATTTTTTTCCACTTTGACAAACCTCCAGCCAGAAAGAGGAAGGACCCAAATAAATAAAAATCACAAATGAGAAAGGAGAAATAACAACCAACACCACAGACATACAATTATAAGAGAATATTATGAAAAAATATATGCCAACAAATTGGATAACCTGGAAGAAGTGGATAAATTCTTAGAAACATATAAACTACCAAAACTAAAACAGGAAGAAGTAGAAAACTTGAACAGACTGATAACCATCAAAGAAATTGAGTCAGGAATCAAAAAACTCCAAACAAACAAAAGTCTATGGCCAAATGATTTCATAGGAAAATTCTACCAAACATTTAAAGAAGAGTTAATACCTATTCTCAAACTATTCCAAAAAATAGAAAAGGAAGAAAAACTTCCTAATTCATTCTATGAGGCCAGTATTACTGATACAAAAACCAGATAAAGACTCCACTAAAAAAGAGAACTACAGGCCAATATTCCTGATGAACAGGGATGCAAAAATTCTCAATACAATACTAACAAACTGAATCCAACAATACATTAAAAGACTCATTTTCCATGATCAAGTGGGATTTATCCCGGGGTTGCAGGGGTGGTTCAATATTCATAAACCAATCAACATGATACACCATGTTAATAAAAGAAAGGATAAGAACCATATGATCATTTCAATAGATGCAAAAAAAAATTTGAAAGTACAACATCCATTTGTGATAAAAAACACTCAACAAAGTAGGATTAGAGGGAATATACTTCACATAATACCCATATATGGAAAACCCACAGGTAGTATTTCCCTTAATTGGGAAAAACTGAGAGCTTTTTCTGGTCATGAACAAGACAAGGATGTACACTTTGATTACTGTTATTTGACATAGTACTGGAAGTCCTAGCCACAGCAATCAGACAACAAAAAGAAATAAAAGGCATTCAAATTGGCAATGAAGAGAAAGTAAAACTTTCACTATTTGCAGATGACTTGATACTCTATATAGAAAACCCAAAAGACACCACCAAAAAAACTGCTAAACTGATAAATGAATTCAGTAAAAATCAATGTACAGAAATCTATTGCATTTTTCTTTTTTTGAAAAGATTTTATTTATTATTTGAGAGAGAGAGAGAGCAGTGGAGAGAGAGAGCACAAGCAGGGGGAGGGGCAGAGGGGGAGGGAGAAGCAGACTCCCCACTGAGCAGGGAGCCCAAAGTGGGACTCCATCCCAGGACCCTGGGATCATGACCCTGGCATCATGATCAGATGCTTAACTGACTGAGCCACCCAGGCACCTTATTGCATTTCTATACACTTCAAGCAGCAGAAAGAGAAATTAAGGAATCAATCCCATTTACAATTGTATCCAAACAATAAGATATGTAGGAATAAACCTAACCAAGGAGGTGAAAGACCAGTACTCTGAAAACTATAAAATATTTATGAAAGAAATTGAAGATGACACAAAGAAATGGAAGACATTCCATGGCCCATTGATTAGAAAAACAAATATTGTTAAAATGTTTATCCTACCCAAAGCAATCTACACATTTAATGCAATCCCTATCAAAATACCACCAGGATTTTTCACAGAGCTAGAATAAGCAATCCTAAAATTTGTATAGAATAGCAGAAGACTCCAAATAGCCAAAGCAACCTTGAAAAAGAAAAAAACAAAGCTGGAGGCATCACAATTCCAGACTTCAAGTTATATTACAAAGCTGTAGTGATCAACTCAGTATGGTACTGACAAAAACAGACAGATTGATCAATGGAACAGAGCAGAAAACCCAGAAATAAACACACAACTATATGATCAAATAATCTTCAACAAAGCAGGAAAGAATATCCAATGGGAAAAAGACAGGCTCTTCAAGAAACAGTGTTGGGAAAACTGGATAACAACATGCAAAAGAATGAAACTGGAGCACCTTCCTACACCAAACACAAAAATAAATCCAAAATGGATAAAAGACCTAAATATGAGACATGAAACCATAAAAATACTAGTGGAGAACACAGGCAGTAACCTCTTTGACATCAGCAGTAGCAACTTATTTCTAGATATGTCTCTTGAGGCAAGGGAAACAAAAGCAAAAATAAATTATTGGAACTTATCAAAATAAAAAGCTTCTGCACAATGAAAGAAATAATCAACAAAACTAAAAGACAACCTACAGAATGGGAGAAGATATTTGCAAATGACATATATGATAATGGATTTGTATCCAAAATACATAAAGAACTTATAAAACTCAACACCCAAAAAACAAATAATCCAATTAAAAATGGACAGAAGAGATGAATAGACTTTTTTTTTTCAAAGAAGACATACAGATGGCTAACAGACACATGAGAAGATGCTCAATATCACTGATCATCAGGAAACTACAAATCAAAAACACAATGAGACATCACCTCACACCTGGCAGAATGGGTAAAAATCAACAACACAAGAAACAACAGGTGTTGATGAGAATGTGGAGAAAGGGGTACCATCTTGCACTGTTGGTAGGAATGCAAACTGATACAACCACTGTGGAAAACAGTATGGTGATTCCTCAAAAAGTTAAAAATAGAACTACTCTAAGAACCAGTAATTGCATTACTAGGTATTTACCAAAAAGTACAAAAACACTAATTCAAAGGATTACATACACCCCAATATTTATAGCAACATTATTTACAATAGCCAAAATATGGAAACAGTCACATGGATGGAGCTAAGTGAAATAAGTGTAATAAGTGAAATAAGTCAGAGAAAGACAAACACCATATGATTTCACTCTTATGTAGAATTTAAGAAACAGAACAAATGAGCAAAGGGGGGGAAAAGAGAGAGAGGCAAACAAGAAAGAGCCTCTTAACTACAGAGAATAAACTGATGGTTACCAGAGGGGAAGTGGGTGGGAGGATGGGATAAATAGGTGATGGGGATTAAGGAGCGCACTTGTCCTGATGAGCACCAGGTGTTTTTTTCTCTTTTTTGGGGGGTTTCTAAGACAGCCTTAGTTTTTCTTTTTTAAAATTTGAAATTAAATTAATTAACATAATGTAATATTAGTTTCAGAGGTAGAGTTCAGTGATTCATCAGTTTTATATAACACCCACTGCTCATTACATCATGTGTCCTCCTTAATGCCTGTCACCGAGTTACCCATCCCCTCACCCTCCTCCCCTCCAGCAATCTTTAGATTGTTTCCTATGATTAAGAGTCTCATATGGTTTGTCTCCCTCTCTGATTTCATCTTGTTTTATTTTTCCCTCCTTTCCCCTATGATCCTTTCTTTTGTTTCTTAAATTCCACATATGAGTGAAATCATATAATTGTCATTCTCTGATTGACTTATTTCACTTAAAATAATACACTCTAGTTCCATCCACGTTGTTACAAATGGTAAGATTTCATTTTTTTTTTTTTTATGGCTGAGTAATACTCCTTTGTATATATAAATAAGAAATCCTTATCCATTCATCTGTTGATGGACATCTGGGCTCTTTCCATAGTTTGGCTATTGTGGACATTGCTGCTATAAACTTTGGGGTGCAGGTCTCCCTTCAGATCGCTACATTTGTGTCTTTGGGGTAAATACCTAATAGTGTAATTGCTGGGTTGCAGGGTAGCTCTATTTTTAACTTTTTGAGGAACCTCCATACTGTTTCTCAGAGTGGCTGTATCAGCTTGCATTCCCACCAGCAATGTAAGAGGGTTCCCCTTTCTCTGCATCCTTGCCAACATTTCTTGTTTCCTGACTTGTTAATTTTAGCCATTCTGTCTGATGTGAAGTGGTATCTCATTGTGGTTTTGATTTGTATTTCCCTGATGCTGGGTGATGTTGAGCATTTTTTCATGTGTCTACTGGCCATTTGGATGTCTTCTTTGGAGAAATGTCTGTTCATGTCTTCTGCCCATTTCCTGACTGGATTATTTGTTTTTTGGGTGTTGAGTTTTGATGATTACAGCTTTAAAATACAGCTTGAAGTCGGGAATTGTGATGCTGCCAGCTTTGGTTTTCTTTTTCAACATTCCTTTGGCTACTTGGCATCTTTTCTGGTTCCATACAAATTTACGATTATTTGTTCCAGGTCTATGAAAAATGTTGATCGTATTTTGATAGGGATTGTGTTGAATGTATAGATTGCTCTAGGTAGCACAGACATTTTAACATTATTTGTTCTTCCAATCCATGAGCATGGAGTATTTTTCCATTTCTTTATGTCTTCCTCAATTTCTTATGTAAGTGTTCTATAGTTTTCAAAGTACAGATCCTTTATCCCTTTGGTTAGATTTATTACTAGGTATCTTATGGTTTTGGGTACAATTTTTTATTTTAAATGAATGACATTGTTTTTTTTTTTTTAAGATTTTATTTATTTATTTGACAGAGAGAGACACAGCGAGAGAGGGAACACAAGCAGGGGGAGCAGCAGAGGGAGAGGGAGAAGCAGGCTTCCCGCTGAGCAGGGAGCCTGATGTGGGGCTCGATCCCAGGACCCTGGGATCATGACCTGAGCCGAAGGCAGACGCTTAACGACTGAGCCACCCAGGTGCCCCGGTTTTGGGTACAATTGTAAATGGGATCGACTCCTTAATTTCTCTTTCTTCTGTCTTACTGTTAGTGTATAGAAATGCAACTGTTTTCTGTGCATTGGTTTCATATCCTGCCACTTAGCTGAATTCCTGTATGAGTTCTAGCAATTTTTGGGTGGAGTCTTTTAGGTTTTCCACATAAATATTCATGTCGTCTGCAAAGAGTGAGAGTTTGACTTCTTTGCTGATTTGGATGCCTTTTATTTCTTTTTGTTGTCTGATTGCTGAGGCTAGGACTTCTAGTACTACGTTGAACAATAGTGGTGAAAGTGGATATCCCTGTCATGTTCTTGACCTTAGGCAAAAAGCTCTGTTTTTCCCAATTGGGAATGAAATTTGCTGTGGGCTTTTTTACATGGCTTTTATGATATTGAGGTATGTTCCCTCTATGCCTACACTGTGGAGAGTTTTTATTAAGAAAGGATGCTGTATTTTGTCAAATGTGTTTTCCACATCAATTGAGAGGATTATCTGGTTCTTGCCCTTTCTTTTATTAATGTAGTGTATCACATTGATCGATTTGTGGATGTTGAATGATACTTGCAGCCCAGGAATAAATCCCACTTGGTCGTGTGAATAATCCTTTTCATGTACTGGTGGATTCTATTGGCTAGTATTTTGGTGAGAAATTTTGCACCCATGTTCATCAGGGATATTGGTCTGTAATTCTCCTTTTTCATGGGGTCTTTGTCAAGTTTTGGTATCAAGATAATGCTGGCCTCATAGGAATAGTTTGGAAGTTTTTCTTCCATTTTGATTTTTTGAAACAGCTTCAGAAGAATAGGTATTAATTCTTCTATAAATGTTTGGTAGAATTCCCCTGGGAATCCATCCAGCCCTGGACTCTTGTTTGTTGGGAGACTTTTGATTACTGCTTCAATTTTCTTGCTGGTTATGGGTCTGTTCGGTTTTCTATTTCTTCCTGGTTCAGTTTTGTTAGTTTATATATTCCTAGGAATGCATCCATTTCTTCCAGATTGCCTAATCTGTTGGCGAATTTTTGTTCAAAATATGTTCTTATAATTGTTTGTATTTCTTCACTGTTGGTTGTGATCTCCCCTCTTTCATTCATGATTTTATTTATTTGTATCTTTTTTCTTTTTGATAAATCTGGTTAGGGGTTTATCAATCTTATTAATTCTTTTGTAGAACAAGTTCCTATTTTCTTGGATCTGTTCTACTCTTCTTTTGGTTTCTATTTCACTGATTTCTGTTCTAATCTTCATTAATTATCTCCTGCTGCTGGGTTTAGGCTTTATTTCTGTTCTTTCTCCAGCTCCTTTAGGGATAAGGTTAGCGTGTGTATTTGAGGCTTTTTTTGTTTCTTGAGAAAGAATTGTGTAGCTATATACTTCCCTCTTAAGACTGCCGTTGCTGCATTCCAAAGGCTTTGAACAGTTGCATTTTCATTTTCATTTGTTTCCATGAATTTTTTAAATTCTTCTTTAATTTCCTGTTTGACCCATTCATTCTTTAGTAGGATGTTCTTTAACCTCCATATATTTGTGGTCCTTCCAAATTTCCTCTTGTGATTGAGTTCAAGTTTCAAACCATTGTGGTTTGAAAATATGTGGGGAATGATCCCAATCTTTTGGTACCAGCTGAGACCTGATTTGTGATCCAGTATGTGATCTATTCTGGAAAAAGTTCCATGTGCACTTGAGAAGAATGTGTATTCTGTTGCTTTAGGATGGAATGCTCTGCATGTAACTGTGAAGTCCATTTGGTCCAGTGTGTCATTCAAAGCCCTTGTTTTCTTGTTGATCTTCTGCTTAGATGATCTGCCTATTACTGTGAGTGTGATGTTAAAGTCCCCTGGTATTATTGTGTTATTATCAATATGTTTCTGTAATTTTGTCATTAATTTGTTTATATAATTGGCTGCTCCCATTTGGGGAGCATATATATTTACAATTGTTAGATCTTCTTGTTGGATATACCCTTTAATTATGATATAGTGTCCTTCCTCATCTCTTATTACAGTCTTTGGTTTAAAATCTAATTTGTCTGATATAAGGATTGCTACCCCAGCTTTCTTTGATGTCCATTAGCATGATGAATGCTTCTCCACTCCCTCACTTTCAATCTGGAGGTGTTTTGGGTCTAAAATGAGTCTCTTGTTGACAGAATATCAATGGGTGTTCCTTTTTTATCCAATCTGATACTCTGTGTCTTTTGATTGGAGCATTTAGTCCATTTACATTCAGAGTAACTACTGAAAGATATGAATTTAGTGCCATTGTATTGCCTCTAAAGTCATTGTTTCTGTATATTTTCTCGGTTACTTTCTGGTCTATGATACTTTTGGGCTCTATCTTCACTTAAAGGATCCCCTTTAATATTTCTTGCAAGACTGGTTTAGTGATCACAAATTCCTTTAGTTTCTGTTTGTCCTGGAAGCTCTTTATTTCTCCTACTACTCTGAATGACAGTCTTGTTGTATAAAGTCTTCTTGGGTGCATATTTTTCTCATTTAGCACCCTGAATATACCATGTCAGTCCTTTCTGGCCTGCCAGGTCTCTATGGATAGGTCTGCTACCAGCCATATGTTTATACCTTTGTAGGTTTAGGACCTCTTCTCCTGAGCTGCTTCAGGAGTTTCTCTTTGTCTCTGGAGTTTGCAAGCTTCACTCTTATAGGTTGAGGTGTTGACCTATTTTTATTGATTTTGTGGGGGATTCTCTGTGCTTCCTGGACATGAATGCCTGTTTACTTCCCCATATTAGGGAAGTTCTCAGACATAATTTGCTCAAATATACCTTCTGCCCCCACCCTTCTTTCCTCTTCCTCTGGGACCCCAATGATTCTAAAATTGTTTCACCAAATGGTATCACTTATCTCTCAAATTCTCCCCTCATGGTCAAGTAATTGTTTACCTCTCTTTTTTTCAGTTTCTTTATTCTCCATCATTTTGTCTTCTATATCACTAATTTCTCTTCTGCTTCATTTATCCAAAAGTTACAACCTCCATTTTTATTGCATCTCACTAATAGCCTTTTTTATTTCAATCTGATTAGATTTTAGTTCTTTTATTTCTTCAGAAAGAGATTCTCTAGGGTCTTCTATGCTTTTTTCAAGCCCAGCTAGTATTTTTATAGTCATTATTCTGAATTCTAGTTCTGACATCTTACTTATATCCATACTGCTTAGGTTCCTGGGAGTCAATACTGTCTCTTGCTCTTTTTTTGGTGGGTGAGTTCCTCCGTCTTGTCATTCTTGCAAAAAGTGGTTCCTTTTCTATTTGTAGAATTGCACAATTCTTTTCTTAGATCTCTGGTTGAGTTCGCAGGTGTTCAGAATGATTTGATCACTTATGTAGCTGAATTGAAGGGGCAAGATGAAACTAGGGTCCCCTATTCCTCCGTCATCTTCTGAGTTCAGTTTTTAAAATTAGTTTCCACATATGAGTGAGAGCATATGGTATATTTCTTTCTCTGTCTGATTTTTTTAGTGTAATACCCTCAAGGTCTATCCATGTTGCTGCAATGGCAAGATTTCCTTCTTTCTATGGCTGGATAATATTCCATTATATACATATAAATAGCACATTTTCTTTATTCATTTATCAATGGACACTTAGGTTGCTTTCATGTCTTGATTATTATAAATAATGCTGTGATAAACATGGAAAAGCAGATATGTTTTTGAGTTAGTGTTTTTGTTTCTTTCAGATAAACCGAAGTGGAACTGGTGGGTCATATGATAGCTTTATTTTTATTTTTTTGAGCAATTTCCTTTCTGTTTTCCGTAGTGGCTGCACCATTTATATTCCCAACAGTGCACCAGAGTTCCCTTTTGTCCACATCCACTCCAACATTTGTTATCTCTTGTCTTTTTAATGATAGCCACTGTAACAAATGTGAAGTGATATCTCATTGTGATTTTAATTGGCATTTCTCTAATGATTAAAAATGTGAGCACCTTTAGCCAAAGATTTAAGACAACTTTAAATTTACTGTCTTAAATATGCTCAAGGAGCTAAAGAAAACCATGGGCAAAGAACAAAGGAAACCAGGAGAACAATGTCTCAACAAGTAGAGAATATTAAAAAAATAGAAATTATGAAAGGAATTAAATTGAAATCATAGGACTGAAAAATTCTGCCCTTTTGAAATGAAAAATTGACTAAAGGGGTTCAAAAGCAGAATTGAGCAGACAAAAGAATTGGTGAATTTGAGGACAGGTCAAATGAAATTAGTCTGAAGAGCAAAAAAGAAAAATAATGAAGAAAAATAAACAGAGCCTAAGAAGTCTATAGGACACATAAAAAATACCAACATATGCATAATGGGAGTTCTAGAAATTGATAGAGAGATACAGAAGCAGAGAAAATATTTGAAGAACTGATGGTTGAAAACTTACCAATTTCATAAAATACATAAAGCTTCCAAGAAGCTTGAGAGTATCAAATTGATTAAAGACATCTGCACTGAGTACCACTATAATCAGTCAAAAGCCAAGGATAAAAAGAGAATTTTGAAAGCAAAAAGAGTATCGACTCATTATGTACAAGAGATCCTCAATTAGATTAAAAGCCCAACAGAAACCATGAAGATCAGAATGTAGTGAGATGACATATTTAATGTGCTAAAAGGCAAAAAAAAAAAAAAAAAAAGAGTTCAGTCAAGAATTCTATATTCAGGGATGTCTGGGTGGCTCAGTTGGTTAAGCATCCGCCTTTGGCTCAGGTCATGATCCCAGGATCCTGGGATGGGGTCCCTCATCAGACTTCTTGCTCAGCAGGGAGCCTGCTTCTCCCTCTGCCTGCCACTCCCCCTGCTTGTGCTCTCTCGTTCTCTCTCTCTTTGACAAATAAATAAAATCTAAAAAAAAAAAAAAAAGAATTCTATATTCAGCAAAACTAGGCTTTAAGAAGTCAATCCCTCTCTAGGTAATCAAAAGCTGAGGGAGATCATTTCTAGTATACTTGCTTTACAAGAAATGCTAAAGGAAATCCTTTAGGTGGAAATGAAAGGACACTAGGCAGTAGCTTGAAGCCATAGGAAGAAACAAAAAGCATTGGTAAAAATAATTACATAGGTAAATATACAAGCCAGTATTATTGCATTTTTGGTTTTTAACTTTATTTTTATATAGGATTTAAAAGAAAAATGCATGAAATGATAATTTTTTAATCTATTTTAATGGGCATATAATGTATAAAGATGTAATCTGTGACAATAGCAATGTAAAAGAAGAGGGACAGCTGTATAGAAGTAGAATTTTGTATACTTTTGAGACAAGGTTGATATTAATTCAAACTAGGTTGTTATAAGTTTAAGATGCTAATTGTAATCCCCAAGGTAACCACAAAAAGGAAGATGTGGTTCATATATACAATGGAGTATTACTCAGCTATCAGAAAGGATGAGTCCCTACCATTTGCATTGACATGGATGGAACTGGAGGGGATTATGCTAAGTGAATTAAGTCAAGCAGAGAAAGGCAATTGTCATATGGTTTCACTCATGTGGAATGTAAGGAATAGTGCAGAGGACCATAGGGGAAGGGTGGGAAAACTGAATGGGAAGAAATCAGAGAGGGAGACAAACCATGAGAGATTCTGGACTCCAGGAAACAAATTGAGGGTTGCAGAAGGGAGGGGCGTGGGAGGATGGGGTAACTGGGTGATGGGCATTAAGGAGGGCACATGTTGTGATGAGCACTGAGTGTTATATGTAACTAATGAATCATTGAACACTACATCAAAAACCATATATGTACTATATGTTGGCTAATTGAACTTAATAAAAAAAGAAAATGATAAAAAATGTACTTTTTACAAATAAAATATTATGAGTAATACGAAATTAAAACACTATAGAAGAAAATGGAGCTGTCCTTTTTTAAGTGTGGAGAGCCATATTCATTCTACTCTGGTGGCTCCTAATTTGGAATGCAGGTTAGAGATTATTTAAATGAAATTGCATATGCTTACATATGTGAAAGCATTTTTCCTAGTTGTAAAGAATTATAAAGTGTTTGTTAAAGTATTGTTGGAAGAAAACTATTTCTGGACAAAAGAGTTTTAGTAAAATTGAAAAATACTCGTCAAAAATGTATTTAAAAAGGAAATAAGAAAAGAATCAAAATAATGCACTACAAAAATTAATTAAACATAAAAAAAGCAGTAATGGAATAACTGAAGAACAAAAAAAACATGACATAACAGAACACAAATAGTAAAATGGTAGATATGAAAGATCACTAAACCTTGTTCTGCTTATCATGAAGAAAGAGGCACAATGCTGAATGGGCCTCTGAATCTTATAGGCAACATATATTACATTTGAGCATGCTTCTCTGTAAATCTGCTGAGTGGAGCTCATCTTAAGAAAAAATTGTGTATGGGGGGGCGGAGCAAGGTGGCAGAGTAGGAGGAGACCTGGATTTCATCTGGTTTCAGGAGTTCAGCTGGATAGGGATCAAACCATTCTGAACACCTAGGAACTGAACAGGAGATCGAAGAAAAGAATAGCAACAACTCTCTGAACAGAAAAGCGATCACTTTCTGGAAGGTAGGATGTGCAGAGAAGTGAATCCGAGGCGATATTCGGAAAGATAGACGGTGGGGGAGGGGGCCTCCGTCCGCCGCTTCTGGTAAGTGATAGAGCCCCAGAGCACAAAATTGGAACTTATAGAAGTCGGCTCCCCTGAGGGACGTCGCTCCACTGGCTAAGTGGGGGGTGGAACCCTCACAGGACTGTGTGGTCTCAGGACCCTCGGGGTCACAGAAAGACCGGGGGTGCATGAGTGCAGCAGAGCACCCGGCTATCAGAGCCGGGAAGCTGGCTGCAGAGACGGAGCCGAGGTGCAGGCTCTCAGCTCGGGGTTGCCATAAACTGATCCGCAGCACAGTCGGGCCACTGCTCTTCCAGCAGGGACCCAACAAGTGGCAGATCCGGGGAGACTCCCCTACCTCCCCAAGGAGGAGCAGTGCAGGAGCGCACTGCAGGGATCTGCTGGGTTTGGAGACTCCAAACGGGGTTGTGTGCCAGAGATAGAAACACTCGGACACCGGCCGGGTGAGCACGGAGTGCCACCGGAGACTGGGGAGACAGGAGTGATTGCTTTTCTCTGGGGGCTCACTGAGGAGCGAGACCCCGAGTTCTTGGCTCCTCGGGGGTGGAGATTAGGAGGCCGCCATTTTCACTCTCATCCTCCAAAGCTATAGGGAAAGCTTGCAGGGAACAAAAGCTCCCGAGAGCAAACCCGAGCAGATTACTTAGCCCGGACGGGCAAGGGCAGGGCAATTCCACCTCCGGCAAAGACATTTGGGAACCACAGCAACAGGCCCCTCCCCCAGAAGATCAGCAAGAACAGCCAACCGAGACCAAGTTTACCGATCAATGAGAACGGCAGAACTCCAGCGCTAGGGGAATACTGCACAGAGGATTCATGGCTTTTTTTTACCATGATTCTTTAGTCTTTCAAAGTTAATATTTTTTAATTGTCTTTTTTTTTAAATTTTTCTTTTTCCCTTTTTCAACTAACATCTTATCAATCCCTTTTTAAAAAAACTTTTATTTCTCATTTTTAGAGTCATATTCTATCCCTTCATAGTACTTACCCTTATTTTTGGCATATATACATAAGTTGTTCTCTCTTTAAAATTTTGAGATACAGTTTCTTCTAACAGATCAAAATATATCCTAAATCTCTAGTGTATGGCTTTGTTCTAGTCTCCTGCCTGATCACATTCTCTCCCTTTTTTTGTCTTTTTTCTTTTAAATCTTCTTCTTTCTTTTTTCAAACAACTTCTTATCAATTCCTTTCATAAAATTTTTTATAATTTTCATCTTTACAGTCATATTCCATCCCTTCATCGTATTAACCCTTATTTTTATACATATATAAGTTTTTCTTTCCTTAAAATTTTGGGGGGCACTTTCTTCTAAGAGACCAAAATACACCCAAAATCTAGTGTGTGGCACTGATCTATGCACCAGCCTCATCATATTTGATCATATTCTGTTTTTATTTTTATCTTGTTCTGTTTTTGTTTGTTTTTGTCTTTTTCTTTTTTCTTTCTTTCCCTTTCTTTTCCCCCAGTTTCAGGTCTTTTCTGATTTGTTTAGAGTATATTTTCTGGGGACGTTGTTACCCTGTTAACATTTTGTCCTCTCATTCATCTATTCTCCTCTGGACAAAATGACAAGATGGAAAAAATCACCTCAATAAAAACAAGAGGCAGTACCGACTGCCAGGGACCTACTCAATACGGACATTAGTACGATGTCAGACCTAGAGTTCAAGACAAGAGGTCTGTAACCTTCAATGGAAGAAACATTAGATTGGCAACTGACCTATCCACAGAGACCTGGCAGGCCAGAAAGGACTGGCAGGATATATTCCGAGCACTAAATGAGAAAAATATGCAGCCAAGAATACTATATCCAGCTAGGCTGTCATTGAAAATACAAGGAGAGATAAAAAGCTTCCAGGACAAACAAAAACTAAAGGAATTTGCAAACACAAAACCAGCCCTACAAGATATAAAGGGGGCCTCTAAGCAAAGAGAGAGCCTAAAAGCAATATAGACCAGAAAGGAACACAGACAATATACAGTAACAGTCACCTTACAAGCAATACAATGGCACTAAATTCCTATCTTTCAATAGTTACCCTGAATGTAAATGGGCTCAATGCCCCAATCAAAGGCACAGGCTATCAGATTGGATTAAAAAACAAGATCCATCGATATGCTGTCTGCAAGAGACTCATTTTAGACCCAAAGACACCCCCAGATTGAAAGTGAGGGGGTATAAAACCATTTACCATGCTAATGGACACCAAAAGAAAGCTGGGGTGGCAATCCTTATATCAGACAAATTAGATTTTAAACAAAGACTGTAATAAGAGATGAGGAAGGACACTATATCCTACTTAAAGGATCTATCCACAAGAAGATCTAACAATTGTAAATATCTATGCCTCTAACATGGGAGCAGCCAATTATATAAGCCAATTACTAACAAAAGCAAAGAAACACATCGACAACAATACCATAATAGTGGGGGACTTTAACACCCCCCTCACTGAAATGGACAGATCATCTAAGCAAAAGATCAACAAGGAAATAAAGACTTTAAATGACACACTGGACCAAATGGACTTCACAGATATATTCAGAACATTCCATCCCAAAGCAACGGAATACACATTCTTCTCGAGTGCCCATGGAACATTCTCCAGAATAGATCACATCTTAGGTCACAAATCAGGCCTCAACTGGTACCAAAAGATTGGGATCATTCCCTGCATATTTTCACACCACAATGCTTTGAAACTAGAACTCAATCACAAGAGGAAAGTCAGAAAGAACTCAAATACATGGAGGCTAAAGAGCATCCTACTAAAGAATGAATGGGTCAACCAGGAAATTAAAGAAGAATTAAAAAAATTCATGGAAACAAATGAAAATGAACACAACTGTTCAAAATCTTTGGGATGCAGCAAAGGCGGTCCTAAGAGGAAAATATATAGCAATACAAGCCTTTCTCAAGAAACAAGAAAGGTCTCCAATACACAAGCTAGCCCTACACCTAAAGGAGCTGGAGAAAGAACAGGAAATAAAGCCTAAACTCAGCAGGAGAAGAGAAATAATAAAGATCAGAGCAGAATTCAATGAAAGAGAAACCAAAAGAACAGTAGAACAGATCAACGAAACTAGGAGCTGGTTCTTTGAAAGAATTAATAAGATTTGTAAACCCCTGGCCAGACTTATCAAAAAGAAAAGAGAAATGACCCAAATCAACAAAATCATGAATGACAGAGGAGAGATCACAACCAACACCAAAGAAATACAGACAATTATAAGAACATATTATGAGCAACTCTATGCCAGCAAATTAGATAACCTGGAAGAAATGGATGCATTCCTAGAGATGTATCAACTACCAAAACTGAACCAGGAAGAAATAGAAAACCTGAACAGACCTATAACCACTAAGGAAATTGAAGCAGTACTCAAAAATCTCCCAACAAACAAGAGCCCAGAGCCAGATGGCATCCCAGGGGAATTCTACCAAATATTTAAAGAAGAATTAATACCTATTCTTCTGAAACTGTTCCAAAAAATAGAAATGGAAGGAAAACCTCCAAACTCATTTTTTGAGGCCAGCATTACCTTGATCCCCAAATCAGACAAAGACCCCATCAAAAAGGAGAATTACAGACCAATATCCCTGAAGAACATGGATGCAAAAATTCTCATCAAAATACTAGCCAACAGGATCCAACAGTACATTAAAAGGATTATTCACCACGACCAAGTGGGATTTATCCCTGGCCTGCAAGGTTGGTTCAACATCCGCAAGTCAATCAACGTGATACAATACATTAACAAAAGAAAGAACAAGAATCATATGACCCTCTCAATAGATGCAGAAAAAGCATTTGACAAAGTACAGCATCCTTTCTTGATCAAAACTCTTCAGAGTATAGGGATAGAGGGTACATACCTCAATATTATAAAAGTCATGTATGAAAAACCCACAGCGAATATCATTCTCAATGGGGAAAAACTGAGAGCTTTCCCTCTAAGGTCCAGAACATGGCAGGGATGTCCACTATCACCACTGCTCTTCAACATAGTATTAGAAGTCCTAGCCACAGCAATCAGACAACAAAAAGAAATCAAAGGCATCCAAATCGGCAAAGAGGAAGTCAAACTCTCACTCTTTGCAGATGATATTATGCTTTATGTGGAAAGCCCAAAAGTCTCCACCCCAAAACTGCTACAACTCATATAGGAATTCAGTAAAGTGGCAGGATATAAAATCAATGCACAGAAATCAGTGGCATTCCTATACACCAACAATAAGACAGAAGAAAGAGAAATTAAGGAGTAAATCCCATTTACAAATGCACCCAAAACCATAAGATACCTAGGAATAAATCTAACCAAAGAGGCAAAGGATCTGTACTCGGAAAACTATAAAATACTCATGAAAGAATTTGAGGAAGACACAAAGAAATGGAAAAATGTTCCATGCTCATGGATTGGAAGAACAAATATTGTGAAGATGTCAATGCTACCTAGAGCAATCTACACATTCAATGCAATCCCCATCAAAATACCATCCACTTTCTTCAAAGAAATGGAACAAATAATCCTAAAATTTGTATGGAACCAGAAAAGACCCCGCATAGCCAGAGGAATGTTGAAAAAGAAAAGCAAAGCTGGTGGCATCACAATTCCGGACTTCCAGCTCTATTACAAAGCTGTCATCATCAAGACAGTATGGTAGTGGCACAAAAACAGACACATCGATCAATGGAACAGAATAGAGAGCCCAGAAATGGATCCTCAACTCTATGGTCAACTCATCTTCGTCAAAGCAGGAAAGAATGTCCAATGGAAAAAAGACAGTCTCTTCAACAAATGGTGTTGGGAAAATTGGACAGCCACATGCAGAAGAATGAAACTGGACCATTTCCTTACACCACACACAAAAATAGACTCAAAATGGGTAAAAGACCTCAGTGTGAAACAGGAGTCTATCAAAATCCTAAAGGAGAACACAGGCTGCAACCTCTTTGACCTCAGCCACAGCAACTTCTTCCTAGGAACATGGCCAAAGGTAAGGGAAGCAAGGGCAAAGATGAACTATTGGGATTTCATCAAGATAAAAACCTTTTGTACAGCAAAGGAAACAGTCAACAAAACCAAAAGACAACCGACAGAATGGGAGAAGATATTTGCAAATGACATATCAGATAAAGGGCTAGTATCGAAAATCTATAAAGAACTTATCAAACTCAACACCCAAAGAACAAATGATCCAATCAAGAAATGGGCAGAAGAGATGAATAGACATTTTTCCAAAGAAGACATCCAAATGGCCAACAGACACATGAAAAAGTGCTCAACATCGCTCAGCATCAGGGAAATCCAAATCAAAACCTCAATGAGATACCACCTCACACCAGTCAGAATGGCGAAAATTAACAAGTCAGGAAATGATAGATGTTGGCAGCGTTGTGGAGAAAGGGGAACCATCCTACACTGTTGGAGAGAATCCAAGGTGGTGCAGCCACTCTGGAAAACAGTATGGAGGTTCCTCAAAAAGTTGAAAATAGAGCTACCCTATGACCCAGTGATTGCAGTACTGGGTATTTACCCTAAAGATACAAATGTAGTCACCTGAAGGGGTACATGCACCCCGATGTTTATAGCAGCAATGTCCACAATAGCAAACTGTGGAAAGAGCCAAGATGTCCATCGACAAATGAATGGATAAAGAAGAGTTGGTATACACACACACACACACACACACACACACACACACACACACACACACAATGGAATATTATGCAGCCATCAAAAGGAATGAGATCTTGCCATTTGTAACGACGTGGATGGAACTGGAGGGTGTTATGCTAAGCAAAATAAGTCAATCAGAGAAAGACATGTATCATATGACCTCACTGATATGAGGAATTCTTAATCTCTGGAAACAAACTGAGGGTTGCTGGGGTGGTGGGGGGTGGGAGGGATGGGGTGGCTGGGTGATAGACATTGGGGAGGGTATGTGCTATGGTGAGCACTGTGAATTGTGCAAGACTGTTGAATCACAGATCTGTACCTCTGAAACAAATAATACAATATATGTTAAAAAAAAAAAGAAGATAGCAGGAGGGGAAGAATGAAGGGGGGGAATCAGAGGGGGAGATGAACCATGAGAGACGATGGACTCTGAAAAACAAACTGAAGGTTCTAGAGGGGAGGGAGGTGCGGGGATGGGTTAGCCTGGTGATGGGTATTAAAGAGGGCAGGTTCTGCATGGAGCACTGGGTGTTATACACAAACAATGAATCATGGAACACTACATCAAAAACTAATGATGTAATGTATGGTGATTAACATAACAATTAAAAATTAGAAAAAATTGTGTATGACTTTAGCTTCTATACAAGCTGTCTTGCTTCTTACGTGTTATAAACCAGCAAATACAAGTTACCCTGTGACAGATAGGGATGCTGAATGAAGGCCTGGAAAATAACAATAGGAGAATCACGGAGTAGATGCTTAAGGTCTTAGGCTTTGCCCTCTTCTAGCTAAAGTTATTTTCTATTTGAAAAGCATCAACTGACTTGCTAGTGGTTTTTGTGGACACCAAACACCTAACCATGAGAAACCAAGTGATAATGTGATAGACCCAAGATGCCCATTGTGAAGTGGCTATTATATTATTAATTGAATCATAAAGTTAAGCTGCACAGTATTTAATTCAATTATTAAATGAATTGGTGTATATGAGACTGGATTTGAGCAGGTGTAAAAGGCATTGTAAAAGGTATACATGGATAGGTGTATAAATACCTATGATACTTTTTCCTACTGCCTCACTATCTCTCCTGTAGGCTGAACCTATGCCTTCATTGGGAGTTCCCCATATGAAATTAATCAAGTAGGAAAAACCAGATACCTGGTTAATGGATGCTGCTTGTAAAAAAAGTACAGACTTCAGCATGAAACAAGGTTTTGGCATGAAATAGACACTCTCTGTAAGTAGTATGTGTTTACAGGTGGGTAGGCAGAGTTAAGGGAAAAAAGTTAGTACCCCAGGACTAACAACGAGGGAAAGCTGATAATATTCTAAGCCTGAAAGGAGAAGAAAAGGGATGGCTATGTGAATCTGAAGAGATCTGAAGTTGACAGAGAAGGCTGCCTCCCAAAAAATCTGTGGATTTGGGTGAAGTTACTATCCCGCTATACTATAATCCTGGAGAGAGAAGATTCAGAGAATAAATGCCTTGACCTCTCTCATCATCCAAATTCAAATTCCCTTCTGATGCCTCTATAAGGAGTTCAAGGGATTTAAGGCTTATCTAGGGAAAAGATATGACCACGAGAGGCTGTAACACTCAACAGGCTTTATTGGGTGGTTCATGGACAGGGTTGTATGAGAGGGAAAGTCCCTCACAGCAGGGGTCTGTCCAGAAGACCATTGAGATGGGGTCACCATCCAGAAGTAGAGGAGGGCAAGGGAACTCCTGGGGAGAAGGAGCTCACATGTCTAGGAGATGTTGCTCAGCAGTAGAATGAGGAGTCTGTTTGTTTCGAGAGCTCTGACAGGCCCTAGCAGCATGGTGGTTTTATCTTATCAATGGTAAGCAGATGTGGGGTGAGGTTTCCTCACTGATTCAAAGCAGGCAGACTCTAAATAGACAAAAATGTGCTTAGGTTATTTTTTAAATAACTGGATTTGCAAAAATTGTAATTTGGCACCTGTGGGTTTTTGAGCTAATGAATCTCAGCCTGCAGTGAAGAAATAAACAACCCAGGAGCAAATAGAGGCCATTTTTAACTATTTAGGTAACAGCCCCAAGTTGGCCAAATTTAATTGGAAGCCAGAGAGCTAGGGGGTCTATTCAATGCATTTAATGGAGGTCTGGCCCCTTGAACATGGAGTAAAGTGGACAGCAGATCTGAGAAATAAAGAATGGATAGCAGAAGCCTTCAGGACCAGCACAGCGCCAGCCAGAAGTAGTAACAGCACCTTTATCACAATCCCACTCAAGTGGTCCTGAAAATATGTTGTGAATTTAACTGGGTCAAATTTTGAGTGATACATCTGATTTTCTATTTACTCAAGGATCAATATTTTGTGTAGTGGATAATAGGTTGGCTGGTTGGTGAGAGATGTGGAAAGAACAAAGTGGTAAGATTAGGACAAGTAGGTCTGGGGAAGTGGCACTGGACACTCTTCTCAGATATTAGTGTCTTAAACTGCTTTTATCTTGTGACTTCATCATTGTAGTGTAAGACTTCCTTCTCAACTACTGAAGTAGAAGAAGAGATTCATGGGGGATTTCACACTAACAATTCAATGTACATATCACTTCCACTCACAACTCTTTGAAGTGTACTAGTGACATGTACCTGCCTGTGAATGGGAACTTATAATTCACTATAGGTGAATCCAATAAGGATCTTCCACATACTCACATACACCATTTTACTTCAGCACTGTGATGATAATTTCTCAAAAACAGTTGTGAAGTATTTAAGAATATGGGTTCTAGAATCATATTCTATGAGTTTAACTCATTTCTTACTTGCTAGTTTGGTGCCTTGGCTAAGTTACTTAACATCTTTTAGTTTCAGTTATTGCATTCATAAAATTGGGATGATAATAATAGAACTTGCTTCATAAAATTGTTGTGAGGATTATGTCAATGAACATATTCAGACTAATTAGCATAACACCAACAACTTAGTAAATTTTCAATAATTCATATTATTATTTTTTAAAACATTTTATTTATTTATTTGAGAGAGAGAGCATGAAAAGGGGGAGGGGCAAAAGGAGAGGGAGAAGCAGACTCCCCTGCCGAGCAGGGAGCTTGACCCAGGCTGATCCCAGGACACTAAAGCAGACGCCCAACTGACTGAGCCACCCAGGTGCCCTGTTCATATTATTTTTTGAACTGATTTTTCTGAATGGACACATATTGGAAGATAAATGGAGAGTTGGAATAGAATTTGAAAATTTATTGTCATTTGAATATGGGCTGTCTTCTTTATATACATACTTACTGAAAAATATTGTAAGTGGTATCATTCCAATATATTTAATCATGGGGGATTTATGCCTGGTTTTAGTTTGATGCATTCACCACAATTACAGGCATACTTCAACCATACTGCTGGTTTGGTTCCCAAACCATCGTAATAAAGAGTGAATATCACAATAAAGTCAGTCAATTTTTTTTGTTTGTTTCCCAGTGCATGTAAAATATTTACACTGTACTGTAGTCTATTGTGAAATAGCATTATGTCTAAAAAACTATGTACATGCCTTATGAAAAAATACTTCATTGCTAAAAAAATGCTAACCATCATCTGAGCTTTCAATAAGTCATAATCTTTTTGCTGGTGCAGGGTCTTGTCTCCATGTTGATGGCTGCTGAATGATCAGGGAGGTGGTTGCTGAAGGCTAGGGTGCCTGTGGCAATTTCTTAAAATAAGACAATAATGAAGTTTGTCACATCAGATGACTCTTCCTTTCATTAACGATTTCTCTGTAAGATGCAATGTCCTTTGATAACATTTTACCCACAGTAGAACTACTTCCAAAATTGGAGTCAATCCTCTCAAATCTTGCCACTGCTTTATCAACTAAATTTAGGTAGTATTCCAAGTCCTTTGCTGTCATTTCATCCATCTTCATCACATCTTCACCAGGAAT